>NC_091746.1:32655764-32955764 GCF_043380555.1 Nothobranchius furzeri
TCATCATGAAACGTTCAGATCACTTACAACTCAATAGATTCTACCTTCCTGTAACGTTTCAGCCTGATTGGACCTTGTTTTCACACAGATGATCCCAGAATGATGTGAAATTGCGCTTCGTGCAACATAATTCTGGGTGCCATTTACAAACCATAAGTGCTAATGACTCCATTCCTTTTTGTGGTTGTAGGGGCTGTTGATTGGAGTACACTAAAACAAACCTGATCTCTCTAGGACATTCAGAAGCCAAGTTATAAGCCCACAAATGTGTAACTGGACTACTTTAAATTGACACCAGATCCGGTGACCTTTGGGACATGGTTTGACCCCCTTAGGAAAGTGCTATCATAATGAAACGTTCAGATCACTTACAACTCAACAGATTCTACCTTCTTGTAACGTTTCAGCCTGATTGGACCTTGTTATAACACAAATGAACCCAGAATGATCTGAAATGTGCTTCGTGCAACATAATTCTGGGTGCCATTTACAAACCATAAGTGCTAATGACTCCATTCCTCTTTGGGGTAATGGGGGCTGTTAATTGGAGTACTCTAAAACAAACCTGACCTCTTTAGGATATTCAGAAGCCAAGTTATAAGCCCACAAATGTGTAACTGGACTACTTCTTTAAATTGACACCAGATCCGGTGACCTTTGGGACATGGTTTGACCCCCTTAGGAAAGTGCTATCATAATGAAATGTTCAGATCACTTACAACTCAATAGATTCTACCTTCCTGTAACGTGTCAGCCTGATTGGACCTTGTTTTCACACAAATGAACCCAGAATGATGTGAAATTGTGCTTCGTGCAACATAATTCTGGGTGCCATTTACAAACCATAAGTGGTAATGACTCCATTCCTTTTTGTGGTTGTAGGGGCTGTTGATTGGAGTACACTAAAACAAGCCTGACATCTCTAGGACATTCAGAAGCCAAGTTATAAGCCCACAAATGTGTAACTGGACTACTTCTTTAAATTGACAGCAGATCAGGTGACCATTGGGACATGGTTTGACCCCCTTAGGAAAGTGCTATCATCATGAAACGTTCAGATCGCTTACAACTCCATAGATTCTACCGTCCTGTAATGTTTCAGCCTGATTGGACCTTGTTTCCACACAGAATGATGTGAAATTGTGCTTCGTGCAACATAATTCTGGGTGCCATTTAAAAACCATAAGTGCTAATGACTCCATACCTTTTTGGGGTAATAAGCGCTGTTGATTGGAGTACACTAAGAAAAACCTGACCTCTCTGAGACATTCAGAAGCTAAGTTATAAGCCCCCAAATGTGTGTTTGGAACCCCGTTTTCAAGGAACAAGTGATCCGGTGACCTTTATGACCTGATTTGACGCCCTTAGGAATGTGCTATCAACATGAAACACAGGAATCATTTACAACTCAATAGATTCTACTTTTCTGTGACGTTTCAGCCTGATTGAAGCTTTTTTCTGTGAAATGGACCCGGAATGATGTGAAATTGTGCTTTGTGCAACATAATTCTGGGTGCCATTTAAAAACCATAAGTGCTAATGACTCCATCCCTTTTTTGGGGTTGTAGGGGATGTTAATTGGAGTACTCTAAAACAAGCCTGACCTCTCTAGGACATTCAGAAGAAACGTTATAAGCCCACAAAGGTGTAACTGGACTACTTCTTTAAAGTGACACCAGGCCCGGTGACCTTTGGGACATGGTTTGACCCCCTATAGGAATGTGCGATCATCATGAAACGTTCAGATCACTTACAACTCAATAGATTCTACCATCCTGTAACGTTTCAGCCTGATTGGACCTTGTTTTCACACAAATGGACCCAGAATAATGTGAAATTGTGCTTCGTGCAACATAATTCTGGGTGCCATTTAAAAACCATAAGTGCTAATGACTCCATTCCTTTTTGGGGTAATAGGGGCTGTTGATTGGAGTACCCTAAAACAAACCTGACCTCTCTAGGATATTCAGAAGCCAAGTTATAAGCCCACAAATGTGTAACTGCACTACTTCTTTAAAGTGACACCAGATCCGGTGACCTTTGGGACATGGTTTGACCCCCAATAGGAATGAGCAATCATCATGAAACGTTCAGATCACTTACAACTCAATAGATTCTACCTTCTTGTAACGTTTCAGCCTGATTGGACCTTGTTTTCACACAAATGGACTCAGAATGATGTGAAATTGTGCTTCGTGCAACGTAATTCTGGGTGCCATTTACAAACCATAAGTGCTAATGACTCCTTTCCTTTTTGTGGTTGTAGGGGCTGTTGATTGGAGTACACTAAAACAAACCTGACCTCTCTAGGACATTCAGAAGCCAAGTTATAAGCCCACAAAGGTGTAACTGGACTACTACTTTAAAGTGACACCAGGCCCGGTGACCTTTGGGACATGGTTTGACCCCCTTAGGAAAGTGCTATCATCATGAAACGTTCAGATCACTTACAACTCAATAGATTCTACCTTCCTGTAACGTTTCAGCCTGATTGGACCTTGTTTTCACACAAATGAACCCAGAATCATGTGAAATTGTGCTTCGTGCAACATAATTCTAGGTTCCATTTACAAACCATAAGTGCTAATGACTCCATTCCTTTTTGTGGTTGTAGGGGCTGTTGATTGGAGTACACTAAAACAGACCTGATCTCTTTAGGACATTCAGAAGCCAAGTTATAAGCCCACAAATGTGTAACTGGACTACTTCTTTAAATTGACAGCAGATCAGGTGACCATTGGGACATGGTTTGACCCCCTTAGGAAAGTGCTATCATCATGAAACGTTCAGATCGCTTACAACTCCATAGATTCTACCGTCCTGTAATGTTTCAGCCTGATTGGACCTTGTTTCCACACAGAATGATGTGAAATTGTGCTTCGTGCAACATAATTCTGGGTGCCATTTAAAAACCATAAGTGCTAATGACTCCATACCTTTTTGGGGTAATAAGCGCTGTTGATTGGAGTACACTAAGAAAAACCTGACCTCTCTGAGACATTCAGAAGCTAAGTTATAAGCCCCCAAATGTGTGTTTGGAACCCCGTTTTCAAGGAACAAGTGATCCGGTGACCTTTATGACCTGATTTGACGCCCTTAGGAATGTGCTATCAACATGAAACACAGGAATCATTTACAACTCAATAGATTCTACTTTTCTGTGACGTTTCAGCCTGATTGAAGCTTTTTTCTGTGAAATGGACCCGGAATGATGTGAAATTGTGCTTTGTGCAACATAATTCTGGGTGCCATTTAAAAACCATAAGTGCTAATGACTCCATCCCTTTTTTGGGGTTGTAGGGGATGTTAATTGGAGTACTCTAAAACAAGCCTGACCTCTCTAGGACATTCAGAAGAAACGTTATAAGCCCACAAAGGTGTAACTGGACTACTTCTTTAAAGTGACACCAGGCCCGGTGACCTTTGGGACATGGTTTGACCCCCTATAGGAATGTGCGATCATCATGAAACGTTCAGATCACTTACAACTCAATAGATTCTACCATCCTGTAACGTTTCAGCCTGATTGGACCTTGTTTTCACACAAATGGACCCAGAATAATGTGAAATTGTGCTTCGTGCAACATAATTCTGGGTGCCATTTAAAAACCATAAGTGCTAATGACTCCATTCCTTTTTGGGGTAATAGGGGCTGTTGATTGGAGTACCCTAAAACAAACCTGACCTCTCTAGGATATTCAGAAGCCAAGTTATAAGCCCACAAATGTGTAACTGCACTACTTCTTTAAAGTGACACCAGATCCGGTGACCTTTGGGACATGGTTTGACCCCCAATAGGAATGAGCAATCATCATGAAACGTTCAGATCACTTACAACTCAATAGATTCTACCTTCTTGTAACGTTTCAGCCTGATTGGACCTTGTTTTCACACAAATGGACTCAGAATGATGTGAAATTGTGCTTCGTGCAACGTAATTCTGGGTGCCATTTACAAACCATAAGTGCTAATCACTCCTTTCCTTTTTGTGGTTGTAGGGGCTGTTGATTGGAGTACACTAAAACAAACCTGACCTCTCTAGGACATTCAGAAGCCAAGTTATAAGCCCACAAAGGTGTAACTGGACTACTACTTTAAAGTGACACCAGGCCCGGTGACCTTTGGGACATGGTTTGACCCCCTTAGGAAAGTGCTATCATCATGAAACGTTCAGATCACTTACAACTCAATAGATTCTACCTTCCTGTAACGTTTCAGCCTGATTGGACCTTGTTTTCACACAAATGAACCCAGAATCATGTGAAATTGTGCTTCGTGCAACATAATTCTAGGTTCCATTTACAAACCATAAGTGCTAATGACTCCATTCCTTTTTGTGGTTGTAGGGGCTGTTGATTGGAGTACACTAAAACAGACCTGATCTCTTTAGGACATTCAGAAGCCAAGTTATAAGCCCACAAATGTGTAACTGGACTACTTCTTTAAATTGACAGCAGATCAGGTGACCATTGGGACATGGTTTGACCCCCTTAGGAAAGTGCTATCATCATGAAACGTTCAGATCGCTTACAACTCCATAGATTCTACCGTCCTGTAATGTTTCAGCCTGATTGGACCTTGTTTCCACACAGAATGATGTGAAATTGTGCTTCGTGCAACATAATTCTGGGTGCCATTTAAAAACCATAAGTGCTAATGACTCCATACCTTTTTGGGGTAATAAGCGCTGTTGATTGGAGTACACTAAGACAAACCTGACCTCTCTGAGACATTCAGAAGCTAAGTTATAAGCCCCCAAATGTGTGTTTGGAACCCCGTTTTCAAGGAACAAGTGATCCGGTGACCTTTATGACCTGATTTGACGCCCTTAGGAATGTGCTATCAACATGAAACACAGGAATCATTTACAACTCAATAGATTCTACTTTTCTGTGACGTTTCAGCCTGATTGAAGCTTTTTTCTGTGAAATGGACCCGGAATGATGTGAAATTGTGCTTTGTGCAACATAATTCTGGGTGCCATTTAAAAACCATAAGTGCTAATGACTCCATCCCTTTTTGGGGTTGTAGGGGATGTTAACTGGAGTACTCTAAAACAAGCCTGACCTCTCTAGGACATTCAGAAGAAACGTTATAAGCCCACAAAGGTGTAACTGGACTACTTCTTTAAAGTGACACCAGGCCCGGTGACCTTTGGGACATGGTTTGACCCCCTATAGGAATGTGCGATCATCATGAAACGTTCAGATCACTTACAACTCAATAGATTCTACCATCCTGTAACGTTTCAGCCTGATTGGACCTTGTTTTCACACAAATGGACCCAGAATAATGTGAAATTGTGCTTCGTGCAACATAATTCTGGGTGCCATTTAAAAACCATAAGTGCTAATGACTCCATTCCTTTTTGGGGTAATAGGGGCTGTTGATTGGAGTACCCTAAAACAAACCTGACCTCTCTAGGATATTCAGAAGCCAAGTTATAAGCCCACAAATGTGTAACTGCACTACTTCTTTAAAGTGACACCAGATCCGGTGACCTTTGGGACATGGTTTGACCCCCAATAGGAATGAGCAATCATCATGAAACGTTCAGATCACTTACAACTCAATAGATTCTACCTTCTTGTAACGTTTCAGCCTGATTGGACCTTGTTTTCACACAAATGGACTCAGAATGATGTGAAATTGTGCTTCGTGCAACGTAATTCTGGGTGCCATTTACAAACCATAAGTGCTAATGACTCCTTTCCTTTTTGTGGTTGTAGGGGCTGTTGATTGGAGTACACTAAAACAAACCTGACCTCTCTAGGACATTCAGAAGCCAAGTTATAAGCCCACAAAGGTGTAACTGGACTACTACTTTAAAGTGACACCAGGCCCGGTGACCTTTGGGACATGGTTTGACCCCCTTAGGAAAGTGCTATCATCATGAAACGTTCAGATCACTTACAACTCAATAGATTCTACCTTCCTGTAACGTTTCAGCCTGATTGGACCTTGTTTTCACACAAATGAACCCAGAATCATGTGAAATTGTGCTTCGTGCAACATAATTCTAGGTTCCATTTACAAACCATAAGTGCTAATGACTCCATTCCTTTTTGTGGTTGTAGGGGCTGTTGATTGGAGTACACTAAAACAGACCTGATCTCTTTAGGACATTCAGAAGCCAAGTTATAAGCCCACAAATGTGTAACTGGACTACTTCTTTAAATTGACAGCAGATCAGGTGACCATTGGGACATGGTTTGACCCCCTTAGGAAAGTGCTATCATCATGAAACGTTCAGATCGCTTACAACTCCATAGATTCTACCGTCCTGTAATGTTTCAGCCTGATTGGACCTTGTTTCCACACAGAATGATGTGAAATTGTGCTTCGTGCAACATAATTCTGGGTGCCATTTAAAAACCATAAGTGCTAATGACTCCATACCTTTTTGGGGTAATAAGCGCTGTTGATTGGAGTACACTAAGACAAACCTGACCTCTCTGAGACATTCAGAAGCTAAGTTATAAGCCCCCAAATGTGTGTTTGGAACCCCGTTTTCAAGGAACAAGTGATCCGGTGACCTTTATGACCTGATTTGACGCCCTTAGGAATGTGCTATCAACATGAAACACAGGAATCATTTACAACTCAATAGATTCTACTTTTCTGTGACGTTTCAGCCTGATTGAAGCTTTTTTCTGTGAAATGGACCCGGAATGATGTGAAATTGTGCTTTGTGCAACATAATTCTGGGTGCCATTTAAAAACCATAAGTGCTAATGACTCCATCCCTTTTTGGGGTTGTAGGGGATGTTAATTGGAGTACTCTAAAACAAGCCTGACCTCTCTAGGACATTCAGAAGAAACGTTATAAGCCCACAAAGGTGTAACTGGACTACTTCTTTAAAGTGACACCAGGCCCGGTGACCTTTGGGACATGGTTTGACCCCCTATAGGAATGTGCGATCATCATGAAACGTTCAGATCACTTACAACTCAATAGATTCTACCATCCTGTAACGTTTCAGCCTGATTGGACCTTGTTTTCACACAAATGGACCCAGAATGATGTGAAATTGTGCTTCGTGCAACATAATTCTGGGTGCCATTTAAAAACCATAAGTGCTAATGACTCCATTCCTTTTTGGGGTAATAGGGGCTGTTGATTGGAGTACCCTAAAACAAACCTGACCTCTCTAGGATATTCAGAAGGCAAGTTATAAGCCCACAAATGTGTAACTGGACTACTTCTTTAAAGTGACACCAGATCCGGTGACCTTTGGGACATGGTTTGACCCCCAATAGGAATGAGCAATCATCATGAAACGTTCAGATCACTTACAACTCAATAGATTCTACCTTCTTGTAACGTTTCAGCCTGATTGGACCTTGTTTTCACACAAATGGACTCAGAATGATGTGAAATTGTGCGTCGTGCAACGTAATTCTGGGTGCCATTTACAAACCATAAGTGCTAATGACTCCTTTCCTTTTTGTGGTTGTAGGGGCTGTTGATTGGAGTACACTAAAACAAACCTGACCTCTCTAGGACATTCAGAAGCCAAGTTATAAGCCCACAAAGGTGTAACTGGACTACTACTTTAAAGTGACACCAGGCCCGGTGACCTTTGGGACATGGTTTGACCCCCTTAGGAAAGTGCTATCATCATGAAACGTTCAGATCACTTACAACTCAATAGATTCTACCTTCCTGTAACGTTTCAGCCTGATTGGACCTTGTTTTCACACAAATGAACCCAGAATCATGTGAAATTGTGCTTCGTGCAACATAATTCTAGGTGCCATTTACAAACCATAAGTGCTAATGAATCCATTCCTTTTTGTGGTTGTAGGGGCTGTTGATTGGAGTACACTAAAACAGACCTGATCTCTTTAGGACATTCAGAAGCCAAGTTATAAGCCCACAAATGTGTAATTGGACTACTTCTTTAAATTGACACCAGATCCGGTGACCTTTGGGACATGGTTTGACCCCCTTAGGAAAGTGCTATCATCATGAAACGTTTAGATCACTTACAACTCAATAGATTCTACCTTCCTGTAACGTTTCAGCCTGATTGGACCTTGTTTTCACACAAATGAACCCATAATGATGTGAAATTGTGCTTTGTGCAACATAATTCTGGGTGCCATTTAAAAACCATAAGTGCTAATAACTCCATTCCTTTTCGGGGTAATGGGGGCTGTTAATTGAAGTACTCTAAAACAAACCTGACCTCTCTAGGACATTCAGAAGCCAAGTTATAAGCCCACAAAGGTGTAACTGGACTACTTCTTTAAAGTGACACCAGGCCCGGTGACCTTTGGGACATGGTTTGACCCCCTATAGGAATGTGCGATCATCATGAAACGTTCAGATCACTTACAACTCAACAGATTCTACCTTCTTGTAACGTTTCAGCCTGATTGGCCCTTGTTTTCACACAAATGGACCCAGAATGATGTGAAATTGTGCTTCGTGCAACATAATTCTGGGTGCCATTTACAAACCATAAGTGCTAAAGACTCCATTCCTTTTTGTGGTTGTAGGGGCTGTTGATTGGAGTACACTAAAACAAACCTCATCTCTCTAGGACATTCAGAAGCCAAGTTATAAGCCCACAAATGTGTAACTGGACCACTTCTTTAAATTGACACCAGATCCGGTGACTTTTGGGACATGGTTTGACACCCTTAGGAATGTGCGATCATCATGAAACGTTCAGATCACTTACAACTCAATAGATTCTACCTTCTTGTAACATTTCAGCCTGAATGGACCTTGTTTTCACACAAATGGACCCAGAATGATGTGAAATTGTGCTTCGTGCAACATAATTCTGGGTGCCATTTAAAAACCATAAGTGCTAATGACTCCATTACAATTTGGGGTAATGGGGGCTGTTAATTGGAGTACTCTAAAACAAACCTGACCTCTCTAGGATATTCAGAAGCCAAGTTATAAGCCCACAAATGTGTAACTGGACTACTTCTTTAAAGTGACACCAGGCCCGGTGATCTTTGGGACATGGTTTGACCCCCTATAGGAATGTGCGATCATCATGAAACGTTCAGATCACTTACAACTCAATAGATTCTACCTTCTTGTAACGTTTCAGCCTGAATGGACCTTGTTTTCACACAAATGGACCCAGAATGATGTGAAATTGTGCGTCGTGCAACATAATTCTGGGTGCCATTTACAAACCATAAGAGCTAATGACTCCATTCCTTTTTGGGGTAATAGGGGCTGTTGATTGGAGTACACTAAAACAAACCTGATCTCTCTAGGACATTCAGAAGCCAAGTTATAAGCCCACAAATGTGTAACTGGACTACTTCTTTAAAGTGACACCAGATCCGTTGAGCTTTGGGACATGGTTTGACCCCCTATAGGAATGTGCGATCATCATGAAACGTTCAGATCACTTACAACTCAATAGATTCTACCTTCTTGTAACATTTCAGCCTGAATGGACCTTGTTTTCACACAAATGGACCCAGAATGATGTGAAATTGTGCTTCGTGCAACATAATTCTGGGTGCCATTTAAAAACCATGAGTGCTAATGACTCCATTCCTTTTTGGGGTAATAGGGGCTGTTGATTGGAGTACACTAAAACAAACCTGATCTCTCTAGGACATTCAGAAGCCAAGTTATAAGCCCACAAAGGTGTAACTGGACTACTTCTTTAAAGTGACACCAGGCCCGGTGACCTTTGGGACATGGTTTGACCCTCTATAGGAATGTGCGATCATCATGAAACGTTCAGATCACTTACAACTCAATAGATTCTACCTTCTTGTAACGTTTCAGCCTGATTGGACCTTGTTTTCACACAAATGGACCCAGAATGATGTGAAATTGTGCTTCGTGCAACATAATTCTGGGTGCCATTTACAAACCATAAGTGCTAATGACTCCATTCCTTTTTGTGGTTGTAGGGGCTGTTGATTGGAGTACACTAAAACAAACCTGATCTCTCTAGGACATTCAGAAGCCAAGTTATAAGCCCACAAATGTGTAACTGGACCACTTCTTTAAATTGACACCAGATCCGGTGACCTTTGGGACATGGTTTGACCCCCTTAGGAAAGTGCTATCATCATGAAACGTTCAGATCACTTACAACTCAATATATTCTACCTTCCTGTAACGTTTCAGCCTGATTGGACCTTGTTTTCACACAAATGAACCCAGAATTATGTGAAATTGTGCTTCGTGCAACATAATTCTGGGTGCCATTTAAAAACCATAAGTGCTAATGACTCCAATACTATTTGGGGTAATGGGGGCTGTTAATTGGAGTACTCTAAAACAAACCTGACCTCTCTAGGATATTCAGAAGCCAAGTTATAAGCCCACAAATGTGTAACTGGACTACTTCTTTAAAGTGACACCAGGCCCAGTGATCTTTGGGACATGGTTTGACCCCCTATAGGAATGTGCGATCATCATGAAACGTTCAGATCACTTACAACTCAATAGATTCTACCTTCTTGTAAAATTTCAGCCTGATTGGACCTTGTTTTCACACAAATGGACCCAGAATGATGTGAAATTGTGCTTCGTGCAACATAATTCTGGGTGCTATTTAAAAACCATAAGTACTAATGACTCCATTCCTTTTTGTGGTTGTAGGGGCTGTTCATTGGAGTACACTAAAACAAACCTGATCTCTCTAGGACATTCAGAAGCCAAGTTATAACCCCACAAATGTGTAACTGGACTACTTCTTTAAATTGACACCAGATCCGGTGACCATTGGGACATGGTTTGACCCCCTTAGGAAAGTGCTATCATCATGAAACGTTCAGATCACTTACAACTCAATAGATTATACCTTCCTGTAACGTTTCAGCCTGATTGGACCTTGTTTTCACACAAATGAACCCAGAATGATGTGAAATTGTGCTTCGTGCAACATAATTCTGGGTGCCATTTAAAACCCATAAGTGCTAATGACTCCATTCCTTTTTGTGGTTGTAGGGGCTGTTGATTGGAGTACACTAAAATTAACCTGATCTCTCTAGGATATTCAGAAGCCAAGTTATAAGCCCACAAATGTGTAACTGGACTACTTCTTTAAATTGACACCAGATCCGGTGACCTTTGGGACATGGTTTGACCCCCTATAGGAATGTGCGATCATCATGAAATGTTCAGATCACTTATAACTCAATAGATTCTGCCTTCCTGTAAAGTTTCAGCCTGATTGGACCTTGTTTTCACACAAATGAACCCAGAATGATGTGAAATTGTGCTTCGTGCAACATAATTCTGGGTGCCATTTACAAACCATAAGTGCTAATGACTCCATTCCTTTTTGTGGTTGTAGGGGCTGTTGATTGGAGTACACTAAAACAAACCTGATCTCTCTAGGACATTCAGAAGCCAAGTTATAAGCCCACAAATGTGTAACTGGACCACTTCTTTAAATTGACACCAGATCCGGTGACCTTTGGGACATGGTTTGACCCCCTTAGGAAAGTGCTATCATCATGAAACGTTCAGATCACTTACAACTCAAAATATTCTACCTTCCTGTAACGTTTCAGCCTGATTGGACCTTGTTTTCACACAAATGAACCCAGAATTATGTGAAATTGTGCTTCGTGCAACATAATTCTGGGTGCCATTTAAAAACCATAAGTGCTAATGACTCCATTACTATTTGGGGTAATGGGGGCTGTTAATTGGAGAACTCTAAAACAAACCTGACCTCTCTAGGATATTCAGAAGCCAAGTTACAAGCCCACAAATGTGTAACTGGACTACTTCTTTAAAGTGACACCAGGCCCAGTGATCTTTGGGACATGGTTTGTCCCCCTATAGGAATGTGCGATCATCATGAAACGTTCAGATCACTTACAACTCAATAGATTCTACCTTCTTGTAAAATTTCAGCCTGATTGGACCTTGTTTTCACACAAATGGACCCAGAATGATGTGAAATTGTGCTTCGTGCAACATAATTCTGGGTGCCATTTAAAAACCATAAGTACTAATGACTCCATTCCTTTTTGTGGTTGTAGGGGCTGTTCATTGGAGTACACTAAAACAAACCTGATCTCTCTAGGACATTCAGAAGCCAAGTTATAAGCCCACAAATGTGTAACTGGACTACTTCTTTAAATTGACACCAGATCCGGTGACCATTGGGACATGATTTGACCCCCTTAGGAAAGTGCTATCATCATGAAACGTTCAGATCACTTACAACTCAATAGATTATACCTTCCTGTAACGTTACAGCCTGATTGGACCTTGTTTTCACACAAATGAACCCAGAATGATGTGAAATTGTGCTTCGTGCAACATAATTCTGGGTGCCATTTAAAACCCATAAGTGCTAATGACTCCATTCCTTTTTGTGGTTGTAGGGGCTTTTGATTGGAGTACACTAAAATTAACCTGATCTCTCTAGGATATTCAGAAGCCGAGTTATAAGCCCACAAATGTGTAACTGGACTACTTCTTTAAATTGACACCAGATCCGGTGACCTTTGGGACATGGTTTGACCCCCTATTGGAATGTGCTATCATCATGAAATGTTCAGATCACTTATAACTCAATAGATTCTGCCTTCCTGTAAAGTTTCAGCCTGATTGGACCTTGTTTTCACACAAATGAACCCAGAATGATGTGAAATTGTGCTTCGAGCAACATAATTCTGGGTGCCATTTAAAACCCATAAGTGCTAATGACTCCATTCCTTTTTGTGGTTGTAGGGGCTGTTGGTTGGAGTACACTCAAACAAACCTGACCTCTCTAGGACATTCAGAAGAAAAGTTATAAGCCCAAAAATGTGTAACTGGACTATAAATCGACACCAGATCCGGTGACCTTTGGGACATGGTTTGACCCTCTTAGGAAAGTGCTATCATCATGAAACGTTCAGATCACTTACAACTCAATAGATTCTACCTTCTTGTAAAGTTTCAGCCTTATTGGACCTTGTTTTCACACAAATGAACCCAGAATGATGTGAAATTGTGCTTCGTGCAACATAATTCTGGGTGCCATATAAAAACCATAAGTGCTAATGACTCCATTCCTTTTTGGGGTAATGGGGGCTGTTAACTGGAGTACTCTAAATTAAACCTGACCTCTCTAGGATATTCAGAAGCCAAGTTATAAGCCCACAAACGTGTAACTGCACTACTTCTTTAAAGTGACACCAGGCCCGGTGACCTTTGGGACATGGTTTGACCCCCTATAGGAATGTGCGATCATCATGAAACGTTCAGATCACTTACAACTCAATAGATTCTACCTTCTTGTAATGTTTCAGCCTGATTGGACCTTGTTTTCACACAAATGGACCCAGAATGATGTAAAATTGTGCTTCGTGCAACATAATTCTGGGTGCCATTTACAAACCATAAGTGCTAATGACTCCATTCCTTTTTGTGGTTGTAGGGGCTGTTGATAAGAGTACACTAAAACAAACCTGACCTCTCTAGGACATTCAGAAGAAAAGTTATAAGCCCACAAATGTGTAACTGGACTACTTCTTTAAATTGACACCAGATCCGGTGACCTTTGGGACATGGTTTGACCCCCTATAGGAATGTGCGATCGTCATGAAATGTTCAGATCACTTATAACTCAATAGATTCTGCCTTCCTGTATCGTTTCAGCCTGATTGGACCGTGTTTTCACACAAATGAACCCAGAATGATGTGAAATTGTGCTTCGTGCAACATAAGTCTGGGTGCCATTTCAAACCCATAAGTGCTAATGACTCCATTCCTTTTTGTGATTGTAGGGGCTGTTGATTGGAGTACACTAAAACAAACCTGATCTCTCTAGGACATTCAGAAGCCAAGTTATAAGCCCACAAATGTGTAACTGGACTACTTTAAATTGACACCAGATCCGGTGACCTTTGGGACATGGTTTGACCCCCTTAGGAAAGTGCTATCATCATGAAACGTTCAGATCACTTACAACTCAATAGATTCTACCTTCCTGTAACGTTTCAGCCTTATTGGACCTTGTTTTCACAGAAATGGACCCAGAATGATGTGAAATTGTGCTTCGTGCAACATAATTCTGGGTGCCATTTACAAACCATAAGTGCTAATGACTCCATTCCTTTTTGTGGTTGTAGGGGCTGTTGATAAGAGTACACTAAAACAAACCTGACCTCTCTAGGACATTCAGAAGAAAAGTTATAAGCCCACAAATGTGTAACTGGACTACTTCTTTAAATTGACACCAGATCCAGTGACCTTTGGGACATGGTTTGACCCCGTATAGGAATGTGCGATCATCATGAAATGTTCAGATCACTTATAACTCAATAGATTCTGCCTTCCTGTATCATTTCAGCCTGATTGGACCTTGTTATCACACAAATGAACCCAGAATGATGTGAAATTGTGCTTCGTGCAACATAAGTCTGGGTGCCATTTCAAACCAATAAGTGCTAATGACTCCATTCCTTTTTGTGGTTGTAGGGGCTGTTGATTGGAGTACACTAAAACAAACCTGATCTCTCTAGGACATTCAGAAGCCAAGTTATAAGCCCACAAATGTGTAACTGGACTACTTTAAATTGACACCAGATCCGGTGACCTTTGGGACATGGTTTGACCCCCTTAGGAAAGTGCTATCATCATGAAACGTTCAGATCACTTACAACTCTATAGATTCTACCTTCCTGTAACGTTTCAGCCTTATTGGACCTTGTTTTCACACAAATGAACCCAGAATGATGTGAAATTGTGCTTCGTGCAACATAATTCTGGGTGCCATTTAAAAACCATAAGTGCTAATGACTCCATTCCTTTTTGGGGTAATGGGGGCTGTTAATTGGAGTACTCTAAATTAAACCTGACCTCTCTAGGATATTCAGAAGCCAAGTTATAAGCCCACAAAGGTGTAACTGCGCTACTTCTTTAAAGTGACACAAGATCGGGTGACCTTTGGGACATGGTTTGACCCCCTTAGGAAAGTGCTATCATCATGAAACGTTCTTACAACTCAATAGATTCTACCTTCCTGTAACGTTTCAGCCTGATTGGACCTTGTTTTCACACAAATGAACCCAGAATGATGTGAAATTGTGCTTTGTGCAACATAATTCTGGGTGCCATTTAAAAACCATAAGTGATAATTACTCCATTCCTTTTTGGGGTAATGGGGGCTGTTAATTGAAGTACTCTAAAAGTAACCTGACCTCTTTAGGATATTCAGAAGCCAAGTTATAACCCCACAAAGGTGTAACTGGACTACTTCTTTAAAGTGACACCAGGCCCGGTGACCTTTGGGACATGGTTTGAACCCCTATAGGAATGTGCGATCATCATGAAACGTTCAGATCACTTACAACTCAATAGATTCTACCTTCTTGTAACGTTTCAGCCTGATTGGACCTTGTTTTCACACAAATGGACCCAGAATGATGTGAAATTGTGCTTCGTGCAACATAATTATGGGTGCCATTTACAAACCATAAGTGCTAATGACTCCATTCCTTTTTGTGGTTGTAGGGGCTGTTGATTGGAGTACACTAAAACAAACCTGATCTCTCTCTAGGACATTCAGAAGCCAAGGTATAAGCCCACAAATGTGTAACTGGAACACTTCTTTAAATTGACACCAGATCCGGTGACCTTTGGGTTATGGTTTGACCCCCTTAGGAAAGTGCTATCATCATGAAACGTTCAGATCACTTACAACTCAATAGATTCTACCTTCCTGTAACGTTTCAGCCTGATTGGACCTTGTTTTCACACAAATGAACCCAGAATGATGTGAAATTGTGCTTCGTGCAACATAATTCTGGGTGCCATTTAAAAACCATAAGTGCTAATGACTCCATTCCTTTTTGTGGTTGTAGGGGCTGTTGATAAGAGTACACTAAAACAAACCTGACCTCTCTAGGACATTCAGAAGAAAAGTTATAAGCCCACAAATGTGTAACTGGACTACTTCTTTAAATTGACACCAGATCCGGTGACCTTTGGGACATGGTTTGACCCCCTATAGGAATGTGCGATCATCATGAAATGTTCAGATCACTTATAACTCAATAGATTCTGCCTTCCTGTATCGTTTCAGCCTGATTGGACCTCGTTTTCACACAAATGAACCCAGAATGATGTGAAATTGTGCTTCGTGCAACATAATTCTGGGTGCCATTTCAAACCCATAAGTGCTAATGACTCCATTCCTTTTTGTGGTTGTAGGGGCTGTTGATTGGAGTACACTAAAACAAACCTGATCTCTCTAGGACATTCAGAAGCCAAGTTATAAGCCCACAAATGTGTAACCGGACTACTTTAAATTGACACAAGATCCGGTGACCTTTGGGACATGGTTTGACCCCCTTAGGAAAGTGCTATCATCATGAAACGTTCAGATCACTTACAACTCAATAGATTCTACCTTCCTGTAACGTTTCAGCCTTATTGGACCTTGTTTTCACACAAATGAACCCAGAATGATGTGAAATTGTGCTTCGTGCAACATAATTCTGGGTGCCATTTAAAAACCATAAGTGCTAATGACTCCATTCCTTTTTGGGGTAATGGGGGCTGTTAATTGGAGTACTCTAAATTAAACCTGACCTCTCTAGGATATTCAGAAGCCAAGTTATAAGCCCACAAAGGTGTAACAGCACTACTTCTTTAAAGTGACACCAGGCCCGGTGACCTTTGGGACATGCTTTGACCCCTATAGGAATGTGCGATCATCATGAAACGTTCAGATCACTTACAACTCAATAGATTCTACCTTCTTGTAACGTTTCAGCCTGATTTGACCTTGTTTTCACACAAATGGACCCAGAATGATGTGAAATTGTGCTTCGTGCAACATAATTCTGGGTGCCATTTACAAACCATAAGTGCTAATGACTCCATTCCTTTTTGTGGTTGTAGGGGCTGTTGATTGGAGTACACTAAAACAAACCTGACCTCTCTGGGACATTCAGAAGCCAAGTTATACGCCCACAAATGTGTAACTGGACCACTTCTTTAAATTGACACCAGATCCGGTGACCTTTGGGACATGGTTTGACCCCCTTAGGAAAGTGCTATCATCATGAAACGTTCAGATCACTTACAACTCAATATATTCTACCTTCCTGTAACGTTTCAGCCTGATTGGACCTTGTTTTCACACAAATGAACCCAGAATTATGTGAAATTGTGCTTCGTGCAACATAATTCTGGGTGCCATTTAAAAACCATAAGTGCTAATGACTCCATTACTATTTGGGGTAATGGGGGCTGTTAATTGGAGTACTCTAAAACAAACCTGACCTCTCTAGGATATTCAGAAGCCAAGTTATAAGCCCACAAATGTGTAACTGGACTACTTCTTTAAAGTGACACCAGGCCCAGTGATCTTTGGGACATGGTTTGACCCCCTATAGGAATGTGCGATCATCATGAAACGTTCAGATCACTTACAACTCAATAGATTCTACCTTCTTGTAACGTTTCAGCCTGATTGGACCTTGTTTTCACACAAATGGACCCAGAATGATGTGAAATTGTGCTTCGTGCAACATAATTATGGGTGCCATTTACAAACCATAAGTGCTAATGACTCCATTCCTTTTTGTGGTTGTAGGGGCTGTTGATTGGAGTACACTAAAACAAACCTGATCTCTCTCTAGGACATTCAGAAGCCAAGTTATAAGCCCACAAATGTGTAACTGGAACACTTCTTTAAATTGACACCAGATCCGGTGACCTTTGGGTTATGGTTTGACCCCCTTAGGAAAGTGCTATCATCATGAAACGTTCAGATCACTTACAACTCAATAGATTCTACCTTCCTGTAACGTTTCAGCCTGATTGGACCTTGTTTTCACACAAATGAACCCAGAATGATGTGAAATTGTGCTTCGTGCAACATAATTCTGGGTGCCATTTAAAAACCATAAGTGCTAATGACTCCATTCCTTTTTGTGGTTGTAGGGGCTGTTGATAAGAGTACACTAAAACAAACCTGACCTCTCTAGGACATTCAGAAGAAAAGTTATAAGCCCACAAATGTGTAACTGGACTACTTCTTTAAATTGACACCAGATCCGGTGACCTTTGGGACATGGTTTGACCCCCTATAGGAATGTGCGATCATCATGAAATGTTCAGATCACTTATAACTCAATAGATTCTGCCTTCCTGTATCGTTTCAGCCTGATTGGACCTCGTTTTCACACAAATGAACCCAGAATGATGTGAAATTGTGCTTCGTGCAACATAATTCTGGGTGCCATTTCAAACCCATAAGTGCTAATGACTCCATTCCTTTTTGTGGTTGTAGGGGCTGTTGATTGGAGTACACTAAAACAAACCTGATCTCTCTAGGACATTCAGAAGCCAAGTTATAAGCCCACAAATGTGTAACCGGACTACTTTAAATTGACACAAGATCCGGTGACCTTTGGGACATGGTTTGACCCCCTTAGGAAAGTGCTATCATCATGAAACGTTCAGATCACTTACAACTCAATAGATTCTACCTTCCTGTAACGTTTCAGCCTTATTGGACCTTGTTTTCACACAAATGAACCCAGAATGATGTGAAATTGTGCTTCGTGCAACATAGGTCTGGGTGCCATTTAAAAACCATAAGTGCTAATGACTCCATTCCTTTTTGGGGTAATGGGGGCTGTTAATTGGAGTACTCTAAATTAAACCTGACCTCTCTAGGATATTCAGAAGCCAAGTTATAAGCCCACAAAGGTGTAACTGCACTACTTCTTTAAAGTGACACCAGGCCCGGTGACCTTTGGGACATGCTTTGACCCCTATAGGAATGTGAGATCATCATGAAACGTTCAGATCACTTACAACTCAATAGATTCTACCTTCTTGTAACGTTTCAGCCTGATTTGACCTTGTTTTCACACAAATGGACCCAGAATGATGTGAAATTGTGCTTCGTGCAACATAATTCTGGGTGCCATTTACAAACCATAAGTGCTAATGACTCCATTCCTTTTTGTGGTTGTAGGGGCTGTTGATTGGAGTACACTAAAACAAACCTGACCTCTCTAGGACATTCAGAAGCCAAGTTATAAGCCCACAAATGTGTAACTGGACCACTTCTTTAAATTGACACCAGATCCGGTGACCTTTGGGACATGGTTTGACCCCCTTAGGAAAGTGCTATCATCATGAAACGTTCAGATCACTTACAACTCAATATATTCTACCTTCCTGTAACGTTTCAGCCTGATTGGACCTTGTTTTCACACAAATGAACCCAGAATTATGTGAAATTGTGCTTCGTGCAACATAATTCTGGGTGCCATTTAAAAACCATAAGTGCTAATGACTCCATTACTATTTGGGGTAATGGGGGCTGTTAATTGGAGTACTCTAAAACAAACCTGACCTCTCTAGGATATTCAGAAGCCAAGTTATAAGCCCACAAATGTGTAACTGGACTACTTCTTTAAAGTGACACCAGGCCCAGTGATCTTTGGGACATGGTTTGACCCCCTATAGGAATGTGCGATCATCATGAAACGTTCAGATCACTTACAACTCAATAGATTCTACCTTCTTGTAACGTTTCAGCCTGATTGGACCTTGTTTTCACACAAATGGACCCAGAATGATGTGAAATTGTGCTTCGTGCAACATAATTATGGGTGCCATTTACAAACCATAAGTGCTAATGACTCCATTCCTTTTTGTGGTTGTAGGGGCTGTTGATTGGAGTACACTAAAACAAACCTGATCTCTCTCTAGGACATTCAGAAGCCAAGTTATAAGCCCACAAATGTGTAACTGGAACACTTCTTTAAATTGACACCAGATCCGGTGACCTTTGGGTTATGGTTTGACCCCCTTAGGAAAGTGCTATCATCATGAAACGTTCAGATCACTTACAACTCAATAGATTCTACCTTCCTGTAACGTTTCAGCCTGATTGGACCTTGTTTTCACACAAATGAACCCAGAATGATGTGAAATTGTGCTTCGTGCAACATAATTCTGGGTGCCATTTAAAAACCATAAGTGCTAATGACTCCATTCCTTTTTGTGGTTGTAGGGGCTGTTGATAAGAGTACACTAAAACAAACCTGACCTCTCTAGGACATTCAGAAGAAAAGTTATAAGCCCACAAATGTGTAACTGGACTACTTCTTTAAATTGACACCAGATCCGGTGACCTTTGGGACATGGTTTGACCCCCTATAGGAATGTGCGATCATCATGAAATGTTCAGATCACTTATAACTCAATAGATTCTGCCTTCCTGTATCGTTTCAGCCTGATTGGACCTCGTTTTCACACAAATGAACCCAGAATGATGTGAAATTGTGCTTCGTGCAACATAATTCTGGGTGCCATTTCAAACCCATAAGTGCTAATGACTCCATTCCTTTTTGTGGTTGTAGGGGCTGTTGATTGGAGTACACTAAAACAAACCTGATCTCTCTAGGACATTCAGAAGCCAAGTTATAAGCCCACAAATGTGTAACCGGACTACTTTAAATTGACACAAGATCCGGTGACCTTTGGGACATGGTTTGACCCCCTTAGGAAAGTGCTATCATCATGAAACGTTCAGATCACTTACAACTCAATAGATTCTACCTTCCTGTAACGTTTCAGCCTTATTGGACCTTGTTTTCACACAAATGAACCCAGAATGATGTGAAATTGTTTTTCGTGCAACATAATTCTGGGTGCCATTTAAAAACCATAAGTGCTAATGACTCCATTCCTTTTTGGGGTAATGGGGGCTGTTAATTGGAGTACTCTAAATTAAACCTGACCTCTCTAGGATATTCAGAAGCCAAGTTATAAGCCCACAAAGGTGTAACTGCACTACTTCTTTAAAGTGACACCAGGCCCGGTGACCTTTGGGACATGCTTTGACCCCTATAGGAATGTGCGATCATCATGAAACGTTCAGATCACTTACAACTCAATAGATTCTACCTTCTTGTAACGTTTCAGCCTGATTTGACCTTGTTTTCACACAAATGGACCCAGAATGATTTGAAATTGTGCTTCGTGCAACATAATTCTGGGTGCCATTTACAAACCATAAGTGCTAATGACTCCATTCCTTTTTGTGGTTGTAGGGGCTGTTGATTGGAGTACACTAAAACAAACCTGACCTCTCTAGGACATTCAGAAGCCAAGTTATAAGCCCACAAATGTGTAACTGGACCACTTCTTTAAATTGACACCAGATCCGTTGACCTTTGGGACATGGTTTGACCCCCTTAGGAAAGTGCTATCATCATGAAACGTTCAGATCACTTACAACTCAATATATTCTACCTTCCTGTAACGTTTCAGCCTGATTGGACCTTGTTTTCACACAAATGAACCCAGAATTATGTGAAATTGTGCTTCGTGCAACATAATTCTGGGTGCCATTTAAAAACCATAAGTGCTAATGACTCCATTACTATTTGGGGTAATGGGGGCTGTTAATTGGAGTACTCTAAAACAAACCTGACCTCTCTAGGATATTCAGAAGCCAAGTTATAAGCCCACAAATGTGTAACTGGACTACTTCTTTAAAGTGACACCAGGCCCAGTGATCTTTGGGACATGGTTTGACCCCCTATAGGAATGTGCGATCATCATGAAACGTTCAGATCACTTACAACTCAATAGATTCTACCTTCTTGTAAAATTTCAGCCTGATTGGACCTTGTTTTCACACAAATGGACCCAGAATGATGTGAAATTGTGCTTCGTGCAACATAATTCTGGGTGCCATTTAAAAACCATAAGTACTAATGACTCCATTCCTTTTTGTGGTTGTAGGGGCTGTTCATTGGAGTACACTAAAACAAACCTGATCTCTCTAGGACATTCAGAAGCCAAGTTATAACCCCACAAATGTGTAACTGGACTACTTCTTTAAATTGACACCAGATCCGGTGACCATTGGGACATGGTTTGACCCCCTTAGGAAAGTGCTATCATCATGAAACGTTCAGATCACTTACAACTCAATAGATTATACCTTCCTGTAACGTTTCAGCCTGATTGGACCTTCTTTTCACACAAATGAACCCAGAATGATGTGAAATTGTGCTTCGTGCAACATAATTCTGGGTGCCATTTACAAACCATAAGTGCTAATGACTCCATTCCTTTTTGTGGTTGTAGGGGCTGTTGATTGGAGTACACTAAAACAAACCTGTGACCCCCTTAGGAAAGTGCTATCATCATGAAACGTTCAGATCACTTACAACTCAATAGATTCTACCTTCCTGTAACGTTTCAGCCTTATTGGACCTTGTTTTCACACAAATGAACCCAGAATGATGTGAAATTGTGCTTCGTGCAACATAATTCTGGGTGCCATTTAAAAACCATAAGTGCTAATGACTCCATTCCTTTTTGGGGTAATGGGGCTGTTAATTGGAGTACTCTAAATTAAACCTGACCTCTCTAGGATATTCAGAAGCCAAGTTATAAGCCCACAAAGGTGTAAGTGCACTACTTCTTTAAAGTGACACCAGGCCCGGTGACCTTTGGGACATGGTTTGACCCCCTATAGGAATGTGCGATCATCATGAAACGTTCAGATCACTTACAACTCAATAGATTCTACCTTCCTGTAACGTTTCAGCCTGATTGGACCTTGTTTTCACACAAATGAACCCAGAATGATGTGAAATTGTGCTTCGTGCAACATAATTCTGGGTGCCATTTACAAACCATAAGTGCTAATGACTCCATTCCTTTTTGTGGTTGTAGGGGCTGTTGATTGGAGTACACTAAAACAAACCCGATCTCTCTAGGACATTCAGAAGCCAAGTTATATACCCACAAATGTGTAACTGGACTACTTCTTTAAATTGACACAAGATCCGGTGACCTTTGGGACATGGTTTGACCCCCTTAGGAAAGTGCTATCATCATGAATCGTTCAGATCACTTACAACTCAATAGATTCTACCTTCCTGTAACATTTCAGCCTGATTGGACCTTGTTTTCACACAAATGAACCCAGAATGATGTGAAATTGTGCTTCGTGCAACATAATTCTGGGTGCCATTTACAAACCATAAGTGCTAATGACTCCATTCCTTTTTGTGGTTGTAGGGGCTGTTGATTGGAATACACTAAAACAAACCTGTGACCCCCTTAGGAAAGTGCTATCATCATGAAACGTTCAGATCACTTACAACTCAATAGATTCTACCTTCCTGTAACGTTTCAGCCTTATTGGACCTTGTTTTCACACAAATGAACCCAGAATGATGTGAAATTGTGCTTCGTGCAACATAATTCTGGGTGCCATTTAAAAACCATAAGTGCTAATGACTCCATTCCTTTTTGGGGTAATGGGGGCTGTTAATTGGAGTACTCTAAATTAAACCTGACCTCTCTAGGATATTCAGAAGCCAAGTTATTAGCCCACAAAGGTGTAACTGCACTACTTCTTTAAAGTGACACCAGGCCCGGTGACCTTTGGGACATGGTTTGACCCCCTATAGGAATGTGCGATCATCATGAAACGTTCAGATCACTTACAACTCAATAGATTCTACCTTCTTGTAACGTTTCAGCCTGATTGGACCTTGTTTTCACACAAATGGACCCAGAATGATGTGAAATTGTGCTTCGTGCAACATAATTCTGGGTGCCATTTACAAACCATAAGTGTTAATGACTCCATTCCGTTTTGTGGTTGTAGGGGCTGTTGATTGGAGTACACTAAAACAAACCTGACCTCTCTAGGACATTCAGAAGCCAAGTTATAAGCCCACAAATGTGTAACTGGACTACTTCTTTAAATTGACACCAGATCCGGTGACCTTTGGGACATGGTTTGACCCCCTATAGGAATGTGCGATCATCATGAAATGTTCAGATCACTTATAACTCAATAGATTCTGCCTTCCTGTATCGTTTCAGCCTGATTGGACCTCGTTTTCACACAAATGAACCCAGAATGATGTGAAATTGTGCTTCGTGCAACATAATTCTGGGTGCCATTTCAAACCCATAAGTGCTAATGACTCCATTCCTTTTTGTGGTTGTAGGGGCTGTTGATTGGAGTACACTAAAACAAACCTGATCTCTCTAGGACATTCAGAAGCCAAGTTATAAGCCCACAAATGTGTAACCGGACTACTTTAAATTGACACAAGATCCGGTGACCTTTGGGACATGGTTTGACCCCCTTAGGAAAGTGCTATCATCATGAAACGTTCAGATCACTTACAACTCAATAGATTCTACCTTCCTGTAACGTTTCAGCCTTATTGGACCTTGTTTTCACACAAATGAACCCAGAATGATGTGAAATTGTTTTTCGTGCAACATAATTCTGGGTGCCATTTAAAAACCATAAGTGCTAATGACTCCATTCCTTTTTGGGGTAATGGGGGCTGTTAATTGGAGTACTCTAAATTAAACCTGACCTCTCTAGGATATTCAGAAGCCAAGTTATAAGCCCACAAAGATGTAACTGCACTACTTCTTTAAAGTGACACCAGGCCCGGTGACCTTTGGGACATGCTTTGACCCCTATAGGAATGTGCGATCATCATGAAACGTTCAGATCACTTACAACTCAATAGATTCTACCTTCTTGTAACGTTTCAGCCTGATTTGACCTTGTTTTCACACAAATGGACCCAGAATGATGTGAAATTGTGCTTCGTGCAACATAATTCTGGGTGCCATTTACAAACCATAAGTGCTAATGACTCCATTCCTTTTTGTGGTTGTAGGGGCTGTTGATTGGAGTACACTAAAACAAACCTGACCTCTCTAGGACATTCAGAAGCCAAGTTATAAGCCCACAAATGTGTAACTGGACCACTTCTTTAAATTGACACCAGATCCGTTGACCTTTGGGACATGGTTTGACCCCCTTAGGAAAGTGCTATCATCATGAAACGTTCAGATCACTTACAACTCAATATATTCTACCTTCCTGTAACGTTTCAGCCTGATTGGACCTTGTTTTCACACAAATGAACCCAGAATTATGTGAAATTGTGCTTCGTGCAACATAATTCTGGGTGCCATTTAAAAACCATAAGTGCTAATGACTCCATTACTATTTGGGGTAATGGGGGCTGTTAATTGGAGTACTCTAAAACAAACCTGACCTCTCTAGGATATTCAGAAGCCAAGTTATAAGCCCACAAATGTGTAACTGGACTACTTCTTTAAAGTGACACCAGGCCCAGTGATCTTTGGGACATGGTTTGACCCCCTATAGGAATGTGCGATCATCATGAAACGTTCAGATCACTTACAACTCAATAGATTCTACCTTCTTGTAAAATTTCAGCCTGATTGGACCTTGTTTTCACACAAATGGACCCAGAATGATGTGAAATTGTGCTTCGTGCAACATAATTCTGGGTGCCATTTAAAAACCATAAGTACTAATGACTCCATTCCTTTTTGTGGTTGTAGGGGCTGTTCATTGGAGTACACTAAAACAAACCTGATCTCTCTAGGACATTCAGAAGCCAAGTTATAACCCCACAAATGTGTAACTGGACTACTTCTTTAAATTGACACCAGATCCGGTGACCATTGGGACATGGTTTGACCCCCTTAGGAAAGTGCTATCATCATGAAACGTTCAGATCACTTACAACTCAATAGATTATACCTTCCTGTAACGTTTCAGCCTGATTGGACCTTCTTTTCACACAAATGAACCCAGAATGATGTGAAATTGTGCTTCGTGCAACATAATTCTGGGTGCCATTTACAAACCATAAGTGCTAATGACTCCATTCCTTTTTGTGGTTGTAGGGGCTGTTGATTGGAGTACACTAAAACAAACCTGTGACCCCCTTAGGAAAGTGCTATCATCATGAAACGTTCAGATCACTTACAACTCAATAGATTCTACCTTCCTGTAACGTTTCAGCCTTATTGGACCTTGTTTTCACACAAATGAACCCAGAATGATGTGAAATTGTGCTTCGTGCAACATAATTCTGGGTGCCATTTAAAAACCATAAGTGCTAATGACTCCATTCCTTTTTGGGGTAATGGGGCTGTTAATTGGAGTACTCTAAATTAAACCTGACCTCTCTAGGATATTCAGAAGCCAAGTTATAAGCCCACAAAGGTGTAAGTGCACTACTTCTTTAAAGTGACACCAGGCCCGGTGACCTTTGGGACATGGTTTGACCCCCTATAGGAATGTGCGATCATCATGAAACGTTCAGATCACTTACAACTCAATAGATTCTACCTTCCTGTAACGTTTCAGCCTGATTGGACCTTGTTTTCACACAAATGAACCCAGAATGATGTGAAATTGTGCTTCGTGCAACATAATTCTGGGTGCCATTTACAAACCATAAGTGCTAATGACTCCATTCCTTTTTGTGGTTGTAGGGGCTGTTGATTGGAGTACACTAAAACAAACCCGATCTCTCTAGGACATTCAGAAGCCAAGTTATATACCCACAAATGTGTAACTGGACTACTTCTTTAAATTGACACAAGATCCGGTGACCTTTGGGACATGGTTTGACCCCCTTAGGAAAGTGCTATCATCATGAATCGTTCAGATCACTTACAACTCAATAGATTCTACCTTCCTGTAACATTTCAGCCTGATTGGACCTTGTTTTCACACAAATGAACCCAGAATGATGTGAAATTGTGCTTCGTGCAACATAATTCTGGGTGCCATTTACAAACCATAAGTGCTAATGACTCCATTCCTTTTTGTGGTTGTAGGGGCTGTTGATTGGAGTACACTAAAACAAACCTGTGACCCCCTTAGGAAAGTGCTATCATCATGAAACGTTCAGATCACTTACAACTCAATAGATTCTACCTTCCTGTAACGTTTCAGCCTTATTGGACCTTGTTTTCACACAAATGAACCCAGAATGATGTGAAATTGTGCTTCGTGCAACATAATTCTGGGTGCCATTTAAAAACCATAAGTGCTAATGACTCCATTCCTTTTTGGGGTAATGGGGGCTGTTAATTGGAGTACTCTAAATTAAACCTGACCTCTCTAGGATATTCAGAAGCCAAGTTATTAGCCCACAAAGGTGTAACTGCACTACTTCTTTAAAGTGACACCAGGCCCGGTGACCTTTGGGACATGGTTTGACCCCCTATAGGAATGTGCGATCATCATGAAACGTTCAGATCACTTACAACTCAATAGATTCTACCTTCTTGTAACGTTTCAGCCTGATTGGACCTTGTTTTCACACAAATGGACCCAGAATGATGTGAAATTGTGCTTCGTGCAACATAATTCTGGGTGCCATTTACAAACCATAAGTGTTAATGACTCCATTCCGTTTTGTGGTTGTAGGGGCTGTTGATTGGAGTACACTAAAACAAACCTGACCTCTCTAGGACATTCAGAAGCCAAGTTATAAGCCCACAAATGTGTAACTGGACTACTTCTTTAAATTGACACCAGATCCGGTGACCTTTGGGACATGGTTTGACCCCCTTAGGAAATTGCTATCATCATGAAACGTTCAGATCACTTACAACTCAATAGATTCTACCTACCTGTAACGTTTCAGCCTGATTGGACCTTGTTTTCACACAAATGAACCCAGAATGATGTGAAATTGTGCTTTGTGCAACATAAGTCTGGGTGCCATTTACAAACCATAAGTGCTAATGACTCCATTACTATTTGGGGTTGTAGGGGCTGTTGATAAGAGTACATTAAAACAAACCTGACCTCTCTAGGACATTCAGAAGAAAAGTTATAAGCCCACAAATGTGTAACTGGACTACTTCTTTAAATTGACACCAGATCCGGTGACCTTTGGGACATGGTTTGACCCCCTATAGGAATGTGCGATCATCATGAAATGTTCAGATCACTTATAACTCAATAGATTCTGCCTTCCTGTCTCGTTTCAGCCGGATTGGACCTTGTTTTCACACAAATGTACCCAGAATTATGTGAAATTGTGCTTCGTGCAAAATAATTCTGGGTGCCATTTACAAACCATAAGTGCTAATGACTCCATTCCTTTTTGTGGTTGTAGGGGCTGTTGATTGGAGTACACTAAAACAAACCTGACCTCTCTAGGACATTCAGAAGAAAAGTTATAAGCCCACAAATGTGTAACTGGACCACTTCTTTAAATTGACACCAGATCCGGTGACCTTTGGGACATGGTTTGACCCCCTTAGGAAAGTGCTATCATCATGAAACGTTCAGATCACTTACAACTCCATATATTCTACCTTCCTGTAACGTTTCAGCCTGATTGGACCTTGTTTTCACACAAATGAACCCAGAATTATGTGAAATTGTGCTTCGTGCAACATAATTCTGGGTGCCATTTAAAAACCATAAGTGCTAATGACTCCATTACTATTTGGGGTAATGGGGGCTGTTAATTGGAGTACTCTAAAACAAACCTGACCTCTCTAGGATATTCAGAAGCCAAGTGTTGAGGGTCTGACCTCATGAGGAAATTACTATGCAGTGATTTTCTCCAAAATGACTGTGCTTAAATTGCTCTGAAAAGCAAATAATCACATCAGCGCCAAGAAACTTCATTTCCCATGATGCTTTGCACACGGAAGCATTGGGATGATGTCACCGCCTAATACCAGAAACACGTTCTGCGCATGTGCGGGAGGCCGTGGAGCTGTTCCCGCGAACTAAGACCATAAATCTTCAGCAGAGACAAAGAAACCTCGTTCTTTTGCCCAGGATACCTGGCGGTAAGGACACGCTTGTCGAACGCTCCGACAACTTGAGCACGCGGAAGCTCTAAGTGCCCAAGTTGAGCCACGAAACCGCTACAAAGCCACTCGAACTCCATCAGGACCTGACTGGGAACGAGCGGAGCTCCATCCAGCTCTCAGAGACGCTGTAAGTTGTCAAACTCAGCACAAAAGAAACTTCGTTCTCTTTGTGTCCAGCCCGTGGAGAAACACTCGTGGAGCCAAACAACGGAGAAAGCATCAAACCGACGGATGACGCTGAAAACTGCGGAGAAAAACGGAGAACCGTCAAATCATAACAGCGGGGGACGCCTTGCTCTTCTGGTGATCAGAAAACTCATTTTCCTCTCTCCTTTTCTCCTCCTGTTTCCTCTATAGTCCAGAATAAGCAATAAAACCGCGCTATTGCTTAAAAAGTAGCTTCGTGTTTTCCTCTTTCGCTCCCAATTCGTCCTTCGGGTCATTTTGAAAGAATAAACTGCTTATTAATCATTGTTTGGTATCTTTAAATGTTTCGGCCATGGCCAGGCTGATAAACTAAAAGATATTAACTTGTGATTAATCTTTTGTGTTGTTTCATGATCCTTTGAAATTTTTTGAGTGATTTAAGGTTAAAATACTACTGATTCTAAGTGCTTTGGAAGTTAAAGTGCAAGTTGCCACCCACACTTTAGCCAGACAAAGGGGTCAGCCATCTTGCATACAGACTCCATTTTAGAAACACACACACACATACATACACACAAAACACCTTGAACATTATTTTGAATATACATCCTTTTATTATATCACATGGTTATTATTCATTTATGCCACTGTTTATTCATTTGACAAATTGTTAATTAAACGTTATAAAATTCAGATTTTCGTCTCCAGTAGCTTTGTTGTGTCGAAGAGAAGTCTGCTCCAAGGATTCTACGAACTTCAAGACTGACTGATAAGAGTTTTGGATTCAATTTTTCCCCGGTTGAAGGGGAATGGTGCCCCGTATATCTAAGAATATCTTAATTAATTAATAAATCAGTAAATATTTACATATTTACAGAATTTATTGAAGAATCCAAAAGTAAGTTGAAGCTTACTAATTGTTCGCTCCTAATAACCCCAACATTAATTGGTGCAGCCCGTGTGAGACTTGGATACACAGAGATTTTCTATCCGGCACAAACAAACAAATAAATCCAAAGAGCTTGAATTAAAAAGAATCAGTTGTTCAGCCTTGAACCAGCAACAGAGTGGTGCTGATTTCGCTGAGCAGGAAGCTGCATCGAACTCTCACCAGTAACTCAGTGCTTCTTTAAAGGTGCAACGTGTAAATTAATTCTGGTTGACCTTTTAGGTTAAAATTCAGTTTTTCCTTAAAGGTGCAACGTGTAATTAATTCTGGTTAACCTTTTAGGTTAAAATTCAGTTTTTCCTTAAAGGTGCAACGTGTAATTAATTCTGGCTAACCTTTTAGGTTAAAATTCAGTTACTCATTAAAGGTGCAGCGTGTAAGTGATTCTGACTAACCCTTTTAGGCTAAAATTAACTGCTAATTTAGCGACTTTAACTCACAGTGGCGATTATAACTAACTGAAACCTTCACTCAAAGACTGATAACACCCTGTTTGCTAATATTCTGAAGGAATAATAGCACATTTAACACTGCAAGTGTTGTAAGACGTTGCTACGGCAACGCACCAGCTTTTGCTAAAATACTGAAAGGAATAGTATTTTAAGCGTCAGTCACGGCATTCCGTGCAATCTTAAAACGCTAAAACCTGTGCGCACAAAGGTTAATTTAGTGTTTTTCTGCTACAAAGCTAGCAGTTGCTGCCCAAAAGGTGCAGTTTGAGCTATCTGCAGAAGCTCTACTAGGCTATTTTTGGTTCGGTTGTTAAAATGGAGGGACAGAGTAGTGAACTGACCAACTCCCAGCAACCAGGTGGCGCTGCGGCCCACGACTATGAACCTGGCCTACTTTCTGGACAAATATTGTCCAAACTGGTCGCGGTTGCTCGAGAACCCGACTACCCTTCTAGGGATTTCACTGAAGAACAGCTTGATGCTGTAATTGATCAAATAGAAAACCCGGATGGTACAAAACCAATCCAGGTTCACTTAGCTAAGTTAGCCCTGATCCTCTATCAGAGAGGACTCCAACGTGGTCAGAAGATCATGAACCTCCAGAGTATGCTAGCTGAAAAACAGCGAAATGGAAGGCTGATCGAGGAAGTCAACACCAGCACCGATTCTGGGGAAGATGGGGAGAAGACCCCGCCCCCTTCTGCTGATGACAACAGACAGTGGGAAGGGGGGGAACACCGTGACTCTGAGGCTGAGCCAGAGTGCTCTCCCACACCGGTACGAAAGCAAGCCGGCAAAGCCAACCAGGGTCCGCCCAGGACGATCGCCAAAGACCAGTTTGTTTCCTCCACCCAAGGAAGCGAGGGACAGTCGTCCCGCCGTAAAGGTAGGCCTCCTCCTGATACATCTCCGTACGATAATCAACAGTATGTGGTTTTGGACTCTCTGGACGGACGCACGCCGCAGGGGAGAGATGAAGCTTATCTGTCCCACCCTTCGGCCCCGTTCCCTACACACACTATAGGGCATTCAGGACCATCTAGGGGCCGAGGGCAATTCGCCCTCGAACCCCAGGTTGGGCCACCACCCTCATCTTCACGGCCTTCTCAATCAGTGAGAAGCTGACCAGCCGAGCGGCACCTCTATTTAGACCGCTCCCCCAGTCCACGAAGGGTGCAAGGTGCCGGCTGGGGTTATGCACAAGCCCATCTTGCACCTCAACCATCCACCCATCCTAGCTACTCCGGTATTCGGCATGCTGATAACCAGCTACAGGACAAAGCATCATACGCCAGTCCGTACCCGGACAGAGTGTATTACGCAGAAGCCCCAGTTGAAAGACGCAGGCTGCACTACGCAGACGTGCCCCGGGAGGAGGACCTCCCAGGACACCCACGTGACGTGCCAGCAGCCCGCCACAACATGCCGAACCCCGATTTGGGCCCCAGGAGTCAACATTGGGAGCCCAGAGCACACCAGCGATATCCAGCGCCCTCTGAGACAGACCGTGGGTCAGAGTCAGAGGATGACGCTCCGTACCGTGAGTCAGGGCTCCGTGTACGTCAAATTGAATCACTAGCTAAAGACATAGAACGCTTTGATCCTAACACCCATGAATCCAACGTCGACGATTATCTCAGGGAGATAGAACGTTGTCTGCTTGATCTTCCAGCCCCCTCTTCAAGGGAAAAGCTCAAGCTAATTTGGAAAACCACATCTAGAACGGTGCACAGTTTCATGGAAACTCTACCACCTGACATTCGAGATCGGTACTCCTCGCTCTGCCGAGCGTTGAGAGATGAATACGCCACGTATGCAGACTCCGCGTCAGCTACAATGGGGGCCTTCTCCATCAAACACGGGAGAAACGAACCCCCCAGAGAGTATTATCGCCGACTCAAAAGTGCTTATTTCCAAGGTCGAAACGGCCCTGGGCTCGAGGAAGACCCTGCCTTCAGATCCCTGTTCATTCACAACCTGCAGGAGTGTGTTCGCTCCGAAGTCTCAATGTATTGTCGGATGAAAAAACTGACAACTCAGGAGATTAGGAGATACGCTCAACAGGCTTGGGAAGCCGGCGGAAAGCCCCAAAAGCCTGACGCACATCACCGCGTCATGCACCTAGCTCCCGACGCCGAGCCGCGTTTGGAGCTTGAAGGCACAGAAGCTCCACCCACTAAGCCAAAATCTGCTAAACCTAAACCTGCTAAACCGCAAAAGCAGTCCCAATCTCCTCAACAGGGGAAGGGGGGTGCTGATTGGCCGCCTAGGTCTGGACAATCAGACAGGAAGTGGCCCAACCAAAACCAACGGCAGGCAGGTCGGAACAGTGGAAGGTTTAAGGAGCGCCGCCCACAGGTAGGTCCCGAACGCGAGTCCACGGATGAGTTCCTGACCAAAGCCGACGTCCAAGAGATGTTTCATCAGTTCCTAGCTAAACAGAAGGAACAGCTGAGAACTGCAGAAGAAACCCCTGCACCAAAGTCTTCTTCTAAGAAGCCAGACCCAGAGCCAACATCCGCATGACTAGGCGTGGCTCAACCCCCCAGCGTGGCAAGGACCTACCTGATCAGCTGGGGAAACACTACTGGTAGATCACAGGAGTCTCCTGAAATCTACCCCCCAGAGAAACCTGATACTAAATTTCTGAAATTCCTTGGTGACTTAACAAACCATGATCATGCTCGCCGTTTGTACTGTAGCACCAGCGTAGGTGGATGCATACAGGTTGATGCTCTGCTGGATACCGGCTCAGAAATCACCCTGATGTGCTCCACACTGTTCCATCGCGTGTCTGACACCATGCGGTCGCTCGGGAAACCAGTCCAGGTAGAACCCTGTGACCTGAAAATCACCAGCTACACCCAGACCCGGGAGTGCATCACTCACCGGGCGTGGCTGGACATCACCTTCCAAGACATGACTCTGGTTCACCCGTTTTATGTCTGCCAGCTAGACACTGAACCACTTCTCATTGGTCAGGACCTGCTTGAACATCTAGCTCCCCTCATCGACTGCCAGAAGGGTCAACTTTGGGCCCAGGTGGACACACCTAAGCCCTGGAACCCGGATAGCAGCCGACCATCCTCCATTCTTGAAGTCAGCCTAAGTGAGCCGCAAAACCCTTGTTCCAAGGTCATGCCCCTCCCTACGGCTCCCACAGACGATGCCCGCCTGCAAAGGCACGTAACCGCTCCTGGAACTCCTCTCCGCACACATTCATCTTTTCTCTGCTCGCTGAAGAACGTCAGCCTGCAGTCATATGCACCACACATAGTTGGTGGTCTTACCATCAACTGCACCCACATCTCAGATGCTCGCCTTGCTCTTTGGTCGGAAAAGTCAGCCATCAGCCAGCAGACGTTTGAACACCTGCGTCAGAAGGACCCCCTTCTGGTCAGTGGGACACGTAGCCATCGGCTCTTGTCACCTACTTGGCCGCAGAGGCTCCTGAAAGCGCCAGAGTTCTGCTCTCTGACTATCCAACTTGGAGCAAGACAGCTCACACATACATTCAGCATCATACCACAGCTTGATCCACCTGCACTCATTGGAGCAGATCTGCTGGTTTGACTTGGTGCCCAGCTGGACACTTGCAATCAAGTCCTTTGGGCCCGGGCCACACCATCCTCTGAGCCTCGCTCAGAAGGCCCTGAACACTTGCTGTCCGGTCAGACCATTCCACAGGCCTGCCGTGCAGTGGTTGAGGCCAGCACAGTTCTGCCCCCACTGGTCAAAGGAGTGCCTGTTCGTCTGACTCTGATGAAGCATCAGAAGCTGCCAGGCACACAGGCCTTCTTCCAGCCATCACCACACTTCTTGGAGCTCAACTTAGCCGTCTGTGGCACGCCACTCTTGGAGCTGAACAATCGTTCTGCCTACTTGTTGGTCGAAAATCCGACCCGGAGTCCTATCCACATGCCGGCAGGAAAGCCCTTGGGCATGCTGATAGATAGCTCATTCCATGACTTCGAACTTTCAGTCCCCGTGATCGGACAACTTCCTTTGTTCTTGAACGACAGACAGGTTGGTGTAGACACATTCAGTACTTTCCCCTCACAAATGATTACCATCAAGCGGCATGAAGCCCTTCCTGAGGAACCCATTTGCAGTGCAACCTTAGATACTGACAACGGTCAGTGTCTAACGGTTTTTGCAATAAATACTCAACCCTCTGAGTCACCGGTTGAAAGCCCGGAACACCAGAGACCCTCCTCCTCTGAACCTTATGACGGCTTTGAAGCCGAAGTCAGCCAGCAGCTTGACAAAGCGGATGCGCTGGAATAGGAGGAACAGAGAGCACAGCTTAGAAGCCTGTTCTATGAGTTTCAGTCCGTTTTATCCAGGGACTCCCTGGACTGTGGACTCACAAACCTGCATACGGTTCGCATTCCAACGAACCCGAATGCCCCTCCTACCTTTGTACGTCAGTACAAGATTCCCCTCGCTGCTTATGAGTCGATCCAGGAGATCCTCGATCAGCTGAAGGAGAAAAACATCATCAGAGAGTGTAACTCCACTTACAACTCTCCCATCTGGCCGGTTCTGAAACCGACTGGGAAATGGCGTCTCACCATAGACTATCGTGCACTGAACAAACAAGTGCCTCTCTCCAGGTGGCCTATGATCCATTTAGATCAGGAGCTAGCCAGAGTCAGAGTTGCTCGTTTCTTCTCTACGGTTGACGTAGCCAACGGCTTCTGGACCATGAAGGTTGAGCCGGCGGACCAGTATAAACTGGCTTTCTCCTTTGGAAATCACCAATATACTTGGAACCGCTGCCCCTTTGGATACTCTAACTCACCTGCCGAGTTCAACATCTTCCTCCACAAAGCCATGTCAGATGCTGCTTCCAGAGGGAACCTCATAAATGTCGATGACATCTTGATGAGGAGTCGAACCTTCGAGGAGCACCTGGTTGAGCTCTGTCATGTGCTGCAACAGCTCGCTGACGCCGGAGCTAAATTGGCGATTCTCAAGGGACAGTGGTGTCGAACCAAGGTGGAGTATGTTGGACTGATGGTTGGCCCTAATGGAGTCGAGCCCCAATCGGGACGCATTAGAGCCATTCAGGACATCAAAGCCCCAGCTAATCTGACTGAACTCAGGAGCTTCCTCGGAGTCTGCAACTACTCCAGGCAGTTCATTGAGGAGTACGCTGAAACAGCGAGGCCCCTCACTGAGCTGCTTCGGAACGACACACCTTTCGTGTGGGACAGACCCCAAGAACTCTCCTTCCAGTTCCTAAAACAGAAGTTGGCGTCCGCACCCTGTCTGGCTTACCCAGACAAGGATAAAGAGTTCTACATAGAGGCTACTTTCTCCTCTCACTGCCTGAGTGCTGCTTTGAAGCAGAAACACGAACAGGACATGAGAGTTGTGGCATACGCCAGCAAGCCTCTGAGCAAGGTGGAACTCCAGTTCTCAGACTGTGAGAGAGCCCTCCTCTCTACTGTCTGGGCTGTCGAACACTTTCGTAGTTACATTGGTGGACAGAAAGTGATCATTGAAACGTGTCATCAGCCTGTCACCTTCCTAAACAGCCAGCGTCTGCGCGAAGGAAGAGTGTCAAATAGCCGCATTGCGACGTGGATGATGGTGCTCCAAGGATACAACATTGAGGTCAAGTATGGTCAGAACACCAAGCTAGCGCTGGGACAAGGGCTAGCAGGTTGCCAGCACTGTGACTCTGACTCCGTCATGGGCCCCCTGGACACACCTGCCGCAGTCTACCCAACCGCATCCAATCATCGCTACTTTGATGAGAATGTTTGCCAAGGGCTTCCGAAAGTTTACACTGACGGATGCGCCTACCTTCACGAAGGCCAGCTCCGTGCCGGGGTTGGAGTCGTTTGGGTGGACTGTGACACTAAGCAACCAAATCACTACCGGTTGGGCCAAAAGTCTAGTCAGTACGCCGAAATTGCTGCAGTGTTGATAACCCTCCAGCAGGCGGCAGCCTTGGACATCACTCAAATCGTCCTTTGCTCAGATTCAAACTACGCTAGACACAGCTTCATTTCTCACTTCCCCATGTGGAAGGAGAACCACATGAAAAATGCCAGGAACAGAGACGTGAAACACTCGGAGTTATTCCTAGCGTGTGATCTGCTCACCACTGAGAAAGGCATAATGGTCTACTGGAAAAAGGTCAAAGGTCACTCCAGGACCCTAGGTCCGGAGAAAGATGGTAATGACGAAGCTGACCGCCTTGCTAAGCTCGGTGCTGACCAGGGAACCTGCTGGGAATTCAAAGACGAGTGGCTTCCACCCACGGCCGTTCACGAGGTCTGCGCGATTACTCGTCGCCATGCTAAACAGGCAGACGAACCTCGGACCGTTGAGGTACCCGTGTTTCTAGGCAGAAAACCACATGACGCGGACCTAGTCACCATGCAGGAACAAGATCCTGACCTGAAGCTCATCCGCGAGCTTCTCCAAAAGGGCCCGATACATGAACAACCGTCACCACCTACTGGCGCAAGCCGAGATTTGGTAACCCTGCATCGTCAACTCGCGCACCTGAAACTACAAAACGATTTGTTAGTTTACATGCGTGACGACCACAGCCCGCCGCGCTGGGTTGTTCCACTCAACCACAGAGGAGTGATGCTTGCCTACGCCCACGACACTCCGGTTGGAGGTCACAGCGGAGCAAACGCTACCCTCGCGTCACTGACAGAAGTAGCATATTGGCCATCGATGTCCAAGGACGTACACAGCTATGTCCAAGGCTGCCTCGTCTGTGCCCAGTTTCAACCCTCCCAGCCGCTTGCTAGAGCACCACTGCAACGCAGGGGAATAACCTTTCCTTGGTCCCACCTGCAGATCGACTGGGTTGGACCAGTTCCCAAATCGGCAAGAGGAAACAAATATATGCTAACTGTAACTTGCAGTTTCACAAAGTGGGTTGAGTGCCTTCCAGCGCCAAACGATACAGCTGTCACAACCGCTGTACTGCTGATTAACCACGTTTTCAGTCGATGGGGACTTCCACTCTGCATTGACTCTGACCGAGGAACTCATTTCACATCCAGTGTAATGACGTCCCTGTTTGAACTTCTGGGAGTGGAAGTGAGATTCCACCTCCCCTATCACCCACAGTCATCCGGACAGGTCGAACGGATGAACCGCACGGTCGTCTCCATGCTCAAAAAGTACGTCTGCTCCACTGGGAAGGACTGGGACGTTAAGCTTCCTCTGATCCTGATGACCATACGGTCCACTCCCCAGAGATCCACGGGGGTTACGCCCTTTGAGATGATGACCGGCAGACTGATGACCCTACCACTGCACCTCCTGTATCACCCAGAGGATGTCAGTGTTGCCACTGCCTATACCGCTCATCAGTATGTGGCAGACTTGAAAACACACCTCAGAGCTACGTTCGCGCACGCTCAGAAGAAACTGGAGACCAACGTAGAAGGCGCTAAAGCCTACTACGACCAAAAGACAACCAGCCGCGAATACGAGGTGGGTGACAAAGTATTCTACTTCCGGTTCGCCCAACCGGCAGGCAGAGCTAAGAAGTTCCTGCCCTGCTGGTCAGGACCATTTGAGATCGTGGCAAAACTCTCTCCAGTTGCATACAGGTTACGCATCACCAAAGCGAGACAGGAGCCTGTCTACAAATGGGTGCATGCAAACCAAATCAAACCCTACGTCAAACCATCCCCGCGGGTACAGAGACCAGACTCCCCGCAGGAGGTAGACGTAGTCTCTACATAGTTCTATGCATGGAAATGGAAAGGGGGGGAAAGTGCACGTTTAACCCACTAATATGTACTAACCGACAAAGAACCAGCCCCCCCCCCCCCCCCCCCCCCCCCCCCCGCCGTCATTTTCACTAACCAAGAGAAACTCCTCCTAGAACGCTAACAGGAAGTACTTACTAAAACCTTACAGGGTACTCTGGTACCTACACTAGGCTCTGATTAATGAATCTCTACGTGCAATCAAGACTTTGTCTGAAACCATACCTCAGGATATTGTGTACACACGAGTGGTGAGAGATTTGATGTAGGACCTGCTCAGGGAAGTAAGTTCCACGCTGGACAGCTTGGTTGAAAGTCATATTTCCCCGTACTTGGTACCACTGGACCTGCTCAAAGTTAGCTTGACAGCTGCTACCCCTCTACTGTGCACCTTTCACAAATCCACCTAGCGTACAGCCTAGGTAGTGCAATTCCCATTCACGTTGATGCAGAAAAATTAGAACTCGGTTTCCTGTTACATGTTTCCATAATTGTGACACCTCACATCTATAGGTTTAAGTCGATGCTTAACATTGGTATTTGAAAGGACGGTAGGCATTTCCACCTTGAACTAGAAACCTGGCACTCCATCATCTTAACCTCGAACAGCATGATTCGGAGATTGAGATCATGGACGCTTTCCAGGGTTATAACTTAACCATCGATTTAGAAATTGACCAACAATTACTGATTGAAGGAACCAAACTTGTTAAGTTCACACAAACCCCGCGTGAACTTACTTTGACGCCCATGAATAGATACCCAAGACGCTACATTGACACAGATTATACCACCTTAATCTGCACATTGGTCGCCCTGGGGATGGGGTGGCTCATCACGGCCGTGATGGCTTATTCCGCCTACAGGCGTGTTAAGAAACTCCAAGATAAGATGCACTTGCTCACCTACGGTGTGCCTCGTGACCGCGTTTGGGGAGACTCCAAGCGCGAATGTACCACACCTGTCTAAAGGGGGTGAGCAACATTTTCTTTGTTATTCTGTAACCCTAAGAGTAGTTCTCATTTTAGTCTACCTCACATATTTATCTGAGTGTTGCAGTATGTCACATTCTTTATAAGCTACACACTGAATGTATGACCTAAGAATGTATTGTATGAGACCTCAAGGTTGCTATGAATTTTCTTGGATGTTATATGTTTTTTTGGGGGGGTTTTCTGTATTTTTGTTTCGTACTTGGTCACATATTAACTAGTGGTTATGTGCCGGCCCAGCTCAGTCTGTCAATGACTCTGTCTGACGCACCAGCACATTGTAGTACCTCTTAGTTTTATGGTCCTTGTTTTAGCCCAAAGACTGTCCTGATCCACCCTTTGGACCAAAAAGGGGGGAATCTTGGGACCACATAGGTCAATGCGCGTTTGCGAACTATGGACCTCGTACATCACCGCGTGCTCCATAAACTGAACTGTATGGCCGGCGGTGAGATGCCTTTGTGTCCCCTCGTGGAGTTAACCGCCCACCGACCTTCCTCCTTCTACACTACTACCTCTCGCATGGACGACATCATCATTGCGTACCACCTGCGTGAGTGGCTTCTTCTCGTTATGCGCGTTGGGGACTATCCCGTTTCCTATCCTCTTTTGTTTTGTGCCTGACCAGGATCCAAGACAAAGACAAAGACCAAAGGCGCCAGGATCCAAGACAAAGACCAAAGACAAAGGCGTCCAAGGAGACCAACGTCCTAAGGGACAAACCCACCTGTGCTTCCGACAATCAAGTCGACCTACGTTCATGAGGAACAAACCCATCTGTGCTTCCGACGATCGAGCTTTGGGCGCGATCCCCGAAACCAAAAGGGGGAATGTTGAGGGTCTGACCTCATGAGGAAATTACTATGCAGTGATTTTCTCCAAAATGACTGTGCTTAAATTGCTCTGAAAAGCAAATAATCACATCAGCGCCAAGAAACTTCATTTCCCATGATGCTTTGCACACGGAAGCATTGGGATGATGTCACCGCCTAATACCAGAAACACGTTCTGTGCATGTGCGGGAGGCCGTGGAGCTGTTCCCGCGAAGTAAGACCATAAATCTTCAGCAGAGACAAAGAAACCTCGTTTTTTGCCCAGGATACCTGGCGGTAAGGACACGCTTGTCGAACGCTCCGACAACTTGAGCACGCGGAAGCTCTAAGTGCCCAAGTTGAGCCACGAAACCGCTACAAAGCCACTCGAACTCCATCAGGACCTGACTGGGAACGAGCGGAGCTCCATCCAGCTCTCAGAGACGCTGTAAGTTGTCAAACTCAGCACAAAAGAAACTTCGTTCTCTTTGTGTCCAGTCCGTGGAGAAACACTCGTGGAGCCAAACAACGGAGAAAGCATCAAACCGACGGATGACGCTGAAAACTGCGGAGAAAAACGGAGAACCGTCAAATCATAACAGCGGGGGACGCCTTGCTCTTCTGGTGATCAGAAAACTAATTTTTCTCTCTCCTTTTCTCCTCCCATTTCCTCTATAGTCCAGAATAAGCAATACAACCGCGCTATTGCTTAAAAAGTAGCTTCGTGTTTTCCTCTTTCGCTCCCAATTCGTCCTTCGGGTCATTTTGAAAGAATAAACTGCTTATTAATCATTGTTTGGTATCTTTAAATGTTTCGGCCATGGCCAGGCTGATAAACTAAAAGATATTAACTTGTGATTAATCTTTTGTGTTGTTTCATGATCCTTTGAAATGTTTTGAGTGATTTAAGGTTAAGTTACTACTGATTCTAAGTGCTTTGGAAGTTAAAGTGCAAGTTGCCACCCACACTTTAGCCAGACAAAGGGGTCAGCCATCTTGCATACAGACTCCATTTTAGAAACACACACACACATACATACACACAAAACACCTTGAACATTATTTTGAATATACATCCTTTTATTATATCACATGGTTATTATTCATTTATGCCACTGTTTATTCATTTGACAAATTGTTAATTAAACGTTATAAAATTCAGATTTTCGTCTCCAGTAGCTTTGTTGTGTCGAAGAGAAGTCTCTGCTCCAAGGATTCTACGAACTTCAAGAAAGACTGATAAGAGTGTAACGGAATTAAAGTGATGTAACTAACCAAAGTTGTATTTTAATACACTGTTAGTAGTTCACTTTTATAAACAGAAGAATAGGCTGTTTTTATCATCAGGGAGTTTAATTAAACACTCTGTATTGACTTTGAGACAATAAAAGAGAGAGAGATGGGATCGTTTGAGAATCTTTAATTTCTGAATTATAAATTCTAAACAATCTACCAGGACTACTCTGTGATGGATGAGAATGGATTCGGATGTTGTGTTGGTGCGTGTGTGTGTGTGTGTGGGTCTGGTTCAGATTCTCTAGGATGACGTAATCGAATCTGGTCGTCTTTGTTATGACTAGATATCACGAGGCTTATAAAGTGATGACATGAGCCGCTATTTTGCCGTGTACGTACCCAGTGGGGTCTCCCAAGTAGATCAGGAATTGCCAGGTCTGGAAACCTCGGATGTACGATGGAGCTGTCGGTGCAGCGGTCACAACGTTTCAAAACCCGTCTGGAGGGTCGGCCCGGTACGATTCAGCAGCGTCAGCAGTTGCTCTTATTTTGAAAGGACGTCGTCTGGTTGTTAAACGACGAAAATCTCCCGTTTCACAGTTCTTAGTTTAAAGAAAACGCATCCGGCCAGGCTGCGCTTGTCTTTAGGATGATGGTGAACAGAACTGAAGTCAAGATGGAACTGACTTAAAATGGCGTTGCCTTGTTTTATATCTCTGAATTGTTGATAAGTTTCAGTAAAGTAGATTGGACACTTGAAGTCAACACCAGATTCTCCTGCGGCAGCCGAAAGCTCTGATTGGTTGGAACAATGTGTCATGCGTTTCTATGGAGATGAGGATCAGTATGTCTGCACCGTAGTCCTGGTTTCATTAAACATAATTCATGACATATTTATTTCACAGATCATTCACTTGATTATTGTTGATCAACATCTGTTTTGCTTAATAATTTTAATCACAAATAAAGTACTTTGATTAGGTAAAGCTTCTTCTTCTCCTTCGGACTCTTCTCCTGGAATGTAAACAGTCTGAGGAACAACCCGACCTTGGTTTTTCTACACGGTGTTATTGTGCCCAGGGGCCAGCTGTATGGAGTTGAAAACCATGAACTTCATAACCTTACATATCCCCCCTTTTCAAGGTCAATGTGGTCCTTCAAGAGACCACTTGGTCGTTGAACAAACCCAAGTTATGAAGAATCTCGACAACAGAACCGGATGCGATCCCAAGGGAACAGCCGTCTGTGGTGAGGCACGAACCCCACGCCGGAGAACAGTCTCGCACACTCCTCAGGAAGAACACAAGTCAGTAGGTTATTAATTATTCCCCATGGAAGTCATAAACGAAGCAACAGCAACGTCATATCCTCACGGGCAATAAAGCAAAGCAGGAGCAAATCTTGAACGTATCCACGAACAGGGTAGTATTCCAATTAAAAATCGATTGTTGTATCCGCAGGCAGGGCAATATTCCAAATAAAATTGAATTATGTAAGAGTACTTATCGTAATCCACAAAAAGGGAAGAGCGGGTGACAGTAAACCCAACGAATGAGGTGTCCCAGCAGCCACGCCGGAACCACAGTCGTCCAAGGCCAACGAGCCGGAGCACCCTCAGGAGTAGTCGATGCAGATGACGAGTCACGGATCCACCCCCAGGACGCAGGATCCTCACAAGCTCAACAGAGGAGAGAGAGGACAGTGTAGGCACTTCAATGTAGACACGACAAAAGTGCATTTCATGTCATCAAAGAAATAAAAATAATAAAAACCTAACTCTATGAGTGCCTTTTGTACTATGTGTTAGTTTTAAGTGTAATTACCCATTAAGTGAAGAAATGGATGCAGCCCTGACTGTGTAACATGCAAAAAGGGATGATGCGAGAAGCAGAAAAATGAAAGAAACCCTAACCGGTATCAGTGAATCCTCACTGTAAATACTCGTGTCAGGACAGGGGCAAAATTGGTTACAGCCCAGTAGGATAAATCAAAGAATTGATAATCACAAACATAATTTTCACTGTTAAAATCAACTGGTCAAAGGTACTATAAAAAAAACGGAAATGTAAATCAGCACTAAAATGTAAATCAGTGGTTAGTAATCATGTTCATGTTAATGTACCTCTAAGGAATGGTGATTAGTAAAGATTAAAAAAAACAAAATTTTGGACAACAGTACTATGTGGCCTAACCCACTCACTGTTACCTGGCCTTTTACCTGACTCCAGGAGCCCACAGCATGTCCGTCCCAACACACCTTAAGTCTGCACGTGACGTATAACAGGAAAGACAACCATGTACACTCACAAACAAACAAATTTGTGTAATCAGAGATAGAAATCTGTGGAACCAACGGGACGCGTTTATCACCCCCCTTTTGAAGTCGGTGGATTGTTGTTGTTGGTGTCGGCCAAATCTGTGGGACCCTTGTGCAGTTTGATATGGTCCCTGTGTACCCATTTGTAGACGGGCGCCTTGTTTTTGTCGGCGATCTTGATCTGATACACGACCGGTGAGATCTTATCTGTAATCAGGTATGGACCCGACCATCTGGGCAGAAGTTTCTTAGCCAGCTTCCCCAAGGTCGCATTATTGTTACCCGATTCGGGAGCGAAAATGTAGTACCAGGCCTGGTCACCTACATCGAGTTCGGAATGTGAGGCTTTCTTATCGTAATAAGTTTGTCTGCCTTCAGCTGACTTTCCCAGAGATGCCTGTGCGAACGAGAATGCTGCAAGCAGGTGAGTTCGCAGGTTCTGGTCGTAGAAGTGGTCTATGACCTTCTCAATCTGTAACAGAAGTTCCGGGGGTCTACCCGGTGGCTTCGAGAGTGGTGGTGAGGTCGAAATCGCGTCCCCCTGCGAAAGACATGCCACCAAAGGGCGTCCGCCTGTGTCAGGCCACGGTTTGTACGGCTTTGGCTCCCGCACACGTGCAAACAGTCGTCCGGACGCACCGCTGATTCTAGCGTCAAGGCGTTGAAGACAGTCCAACCCTAAGAGCATGGGCATCGGCATCTCCTCGGCGATGTACACGAGGTGTTTAAAGGACATGCCTCCTATCGAGATGTTGACCTCAGTCGTCGCAGCCGCGGGCGAGGGAGCGCCATAGAACTCGTCAAAATCCTTTGGGCCCGAAATGAGTGTGGGGGGTGAGATGTCCTCCCCCCGTTGTTCGCACATGCTGCTGTAAAGAGCTCCGCTGATGAGCGAGATGTCCGCTCCTGTGTCTAATAATGCGACACAGCGATGTCTCTGATTAACAGTGACCTCCACTGCGGGCCTATTAGATCCCTTTCTCACGAACAGAGGTGCAAGCAAAATCTTCTCAGTGACGGCGGTGGTAGTAGTGGTACTGCGGTCGGCATCTGCGGGTTCATCGCCTAACATCGCCATGGATGGAACGACCGGTGAGGTGTCGTCGCTTTCCTTAGAGGTGTTGTTGTTTTCCTGTGAATCAGAACCTGTGAAAACATCAACCTGCAGCATTTCAGTCTCATTTTGTGGCTTCTCAGGCAAACCCGGACCTGCAGCCCGTGTCGCCTGAGAATCACGCATGAATTGTTTGACGTCCTCGCCGTCTTTCTGAAGAGCGCAAATCATGTTCATCATGTTAGTCATCATGGGAAGGAAAGTGTCTTGAATCGCCGCCTGAAGTTGGGCTTGAAATTGCATCGCTACCTCTGAGTCCATTTTCCAAAATAGTAAATAGTCTTTTCCTGTTTTATTTACTAATTTACCCTTCTAAATAGATGTTTACTTAGAAAAAAAAAAAAACTTACCTGTAGATTTTTTAAAGAATTAGTTACAGGGAAGCTTGGCTGGTGAATGAATATTTTGGGCAAAATTGTTCAATAATGCCAAAAAATATCATTGTCATTTGACCTGCCCAAGATGGCGGGTCGAGCTACGTGTCGGGCACCTAAGATGGCGGACCGCCGCGCATGCGTCGTCCGACACCCGGCCTGGATCCCCGTAGCAATCACACGATTCTGAACAATGGAGCGTGTTTCAGAACCGCCGCTAAGGTTACCTTAAAGTACTCCGTACCGGAAGGTTTTGCGGAATAAAGGATGCAGTTCCGCTGCGTCGGAACGGCTAGAAAGCTCCGCGGGACGCGTTCCCGAGCCTTCACACCGAGAGTGGCTAGTTAGCTTGTCGGCTAATGCTAGCGAACGCCCTGTAGCGATCAGGGTCTCAAAATTGCCTCGATCAACCAACGTGCCTCTCGCTCCGTGATTGAAAGGGTCTTAATAGTGTACGCAATCTGGATTCAGTACCGCTCTGCGGGTGTTCTCGGCTGACAGCGTTTACCGAGCAGTCAAGCAACGGCAGGTGCTAACGAGAATTCCGACTAAGAACAGCGCGAATCCTGCGCTCATCGAACGGAAATAAATTTCCGACGGAGTCTTCTGTCTCCGATTACACAAATGGACGCACACAGTGTCACAAACACCACGACAAACAATAAACAGACGGTTCCAATGCAATAAAACAGGAGAAATGTTTACCCTTAGATGTAGGCCTCAAAATGGCCACCAGCACACGTCAGCACTTAAGGTGTTTTGATGAAACAGCGCCTCCCGTTGGAGGGTGATGAATGTGCACCCCCCTTTCTAAGAGCTGACTGAGGAAGCGCTCGCCTTTTTCTTATTCTCTAACACACAGACACAGATAATCCCAAAATGTCTCAAAGTCGGCACAAAATGTAACAAACTGTGCAGATATCAAGCTAGGCTCGCCATATGTAACGGAATTAAAGTGATGTAACTAACCAAAGTTGTATTTTAATACACTGTTAGTAGTTCACTTTTATAAACAGAAGAATGGGCTGTTTTTATCATCAGGGAGTTTAATTAAACACTCTGTATTGACTTTGAGACAATAAAAGAGAGAGAGATGGGATCGTTTGAGAATCTTTAATTTCTGAATTATAAATTCTAAACAATCTACCAGGACTACTCTGTGATGGATGAGAATGGATTCGGATGTTGTGTTGGTGCGTGTGTGTGTGTGTGTGGGTCTGGTTCAGATTCTCTAGGATGACGTAATCGAATCTGGTCGTCTTTGTTATGACTAGATATCACGAGGCTTATAAAGTGATGACATGAGCCGCTATTTTGCCGTGTACGTACCCAGTGGGGTCTCCCAAGTAGATCAGGAATTGCCAGGTCTGGAAACCTCGGATGTACGATGGAGCTGTCGGTGCAGCGGTCACAACGTTTCAAAACCCGTCTGGAGGGTCGGCCCGGTACGATTCAGCAGCGTCAGCAGTTGCTCTTATTTTGAAAGGACGTCGTCTGGTTGTTAAACGACGAAAATCTCCCGTTTCACAGTTCTTAGTTTAAAGAAAACGCATCCGGCCAGGCTGCGCTTGTCTTTAGGATGATGGTGAACAGAACTGAAGTCAAGATGGAACTGACTTAAAATGGCGTTGCCTTGTTTTATATCTCTGAATTGTTGATAAGTTTCAGTAAAGTAGATTGGACACTTGAAGTCAACACCAGATTCTCCTGCGGCAGCCGAAAGCTCTGATTGGTTGGAACAATGTGTCATGCGTTTCTATGGAGATGAGGATCAGTATGTCTGCACCGTAGTCCTGGTTTCATTAAACATAATTCATGACATATTTATTTCACAGATCATTCACTTGATTATTGTTGATCAACATCTGTTTTGCTTAATAATTTTAATCACAAATAAAGTACTTTGATTAGGTAAAGCTTCTTCTTCTCCTTCGGACTCTTCTCCTGGAATGTAAACAGTCTGAGGAACAACCCGACCTTGGTTTTTCTACACGGTGTTATTGTGCCCAGGGGCCAGCTGTATGGAGTTGAAAACCATGAACTTCATAACCTTACAAGAGTTTTGGATTAAATTTTTCCCCGGCTGAAGGGGAATGGTGCCCCGTATATCTAAGAATATCTTAATTAATTAATAAATCAGTAAATATTTACATATTTACAGAATTTATTGAAGAATCCAAAAGTAAGTTGAAGCTTACTAATTGTTCGCTCCTAATAACCCCAACACAAGTTATAAGCCCACAAATGTGTAACTGGACTACTTCTTTAAAGTGACACCAGGCCCAGTGATCTTTGGGACATGGTTTGACCCCCTATAGGAATGTGCGATCATCATGAAACGTTCAGATCACTTACAACTCAATAGATTCTGCCTTCTTGTAAAATTTCAGCCTGATTGGACCTTGTTTTCACACAAATGGACCCAGAATGATGTGAAATTGTGCTTCGTGCAACATAATTCTGGGTGCCATTTAAAAACCATAAGTACTAATGACTCCATTCCTTTTTGTGGTTGTAGGGGCTGTTCATTGGAGTACACTAAAACAAACCTGATCTCTCTAGGACATTCAGAAGCCAAGTTATAAACCCACAAATGTGTAACTGGACTACTTCTTTAAATTGACACCAGATCCGGTGAACATTGGGACATGGTTTGACCCCCTTAGGAAAGTGCTATCATCATGAAACGTTCAGATCACTTACAACTCAATAGATTATACCTTCCTGTAACGTTTCAGCCTGATTGGACCTTGTTTTCACACAAATGAACCCAGAATGATGTGAAATTGTGCTTCGTGCAACATAATTCTGGGTGCCATTTAAAACCCATAAGTGCTAATGACTCCATTCCTTTTTGTGGTTGTAGGGGCTGTTGATTGGGGTACACTAAAATTAACCTGATCTCTCTAGGATATTCAGAAGCCAAGTTATAAGCCCACAAATGTGTACCTGGACTACTTCTTTAAATTGACACCAGATCTGGTGAACTTTGGGACATGGTTTGACCCCCTATAGGAATGTGCGATCATCATGAAATGTTCAGATCACTTATAACTCAATAGATTCTGCCTTCCTGTAAAGTTTCAGCCTGATTGGACCTTGTTTTCACACAAATGAACCCAGAATGATGTGAAATTGTGCTTCGTGCAACATAATTCTGGGTGCCATTTAAAACCCATAAGTGCTAATGACTCCATTACTTTTTGTGGTTGTAGGGGCTGTTGGTTGGAGTACACTCAAACAAACCTGACCTCTCTAGGACATTCAGAAGAAAAGTTATAAGCCCACAAATGTGTAACTGGACTACTTTAAATTGACACCAGATCCGGTGACCTTTGGGACATGGTTTGACCCCCTTAGGAAAGTGCTATCATCATGAAACGTTCAGATCACTTACAACTTAATAGATTCTACCTTCTTGTAAAGTTTAAGCCTTATTGGACCTTGTTTTCACACAAATGAACTCAGAATGATGTGAAATTGTGCTTCGTGCAACATAATTCTGGGTGCCATTTAAAAACCATAAGTGCTAATGACTCCATTCCTTTTTGGGGTAATGGGGGCTGTTAACTGGAGTACTCTAAATTAAACCTGACCTCTCTAGGATATTCAGAAGCCAAGTTATAAGCCCACAAACGTGTAACTGCACTACTTCTTTAAAGTGACACCAGGCCCGGTGACCTTTGGGACATGGTTTGACCCCCTATAGGAATGTGCGATCATCATGAAACGTTCAGATCACTTACAACTCAATCGATTCTACCTTCTTGTAATGTTTCAGCCTGATTGGACCTTGTTTTCACACAAATGGACCCAGAATGATGTGAAATTGTGCTTCGTGCAACATAATTCTGGGTGCCATTTACAAACCATAAGTGCTAATGACTCCATTCCTTTTTGTGGTTGTAGGGGCTGTTGATAAGAGTACACTAAAACAAACCTGACCGCTCTAGGACATTCAGAAGAAAAGTTATAAGCCCACAAATGTGTAACTGGACTACTTCTTTAAATTGACACCAGATCCGGTGACCTTTGGGACATGGTTTGACCCCTTATAGGAATGTGCGATCATCATGAAATGTTCAGATCACTTATAACTCAATAGATTCTGCCTTCCTGTATCGTTTCAGCCTGATTGGACCTTGTTTTCACACAAATGAACCCAGAATGATGTGAAATTGTGCTTTGTGCAACATAAGTCTGGGTGCCATTTCAAACCCAGAAGTGCTAATGACTCCATTCCTTTTTGTGGTTGTAGGGGCTGTTGATTGGAGTACACTAAAACAAACCTGATCTCTCTAGGACATTCAGAAGCCAAGTTATAAGCCCACAAATGTGTAACTGGACTACTTTAAATTGACACCAGATCCGGTGACCTTTGGGACATGGTTTGACCCCCTTAGGAAAGTGCTATCATCATGAAACGTTCAGATCACTTACAACTCAATAGATTCTACCTTCCTGTAACGTTTCAGCCTTATTGGACCTTGTTTTCACACAAATGGACCCAGAATGATGTGAAATTGTGCTTCGTGCAACATAATTCTGGGTGCCATTTACAAACCATAAGTGCTAATGACTCCATTCCTTTTTGTGGTTGTAGGGGCTGTTGATAAGAGTACACTAAAACAAACCTGACCTCTCTAGGACATTCAGAAGAAAAGTTATAAGCCCACAAAGGTGTAACTGGACTACTTCTTTAAAGTGACACCAGGCCCGGTGACCTTTGGGACATGGTTTGACCCCCTATAGGAATGTGCGATCATCATGAAACGTTCAGATCACTTACAACTCAATAGATTCTACCTTCTTGTAACGTTTCAGCCTGATTGGACCATGTTTTCACACAAATGGACCCAGAATGATGTGAAATTGTGCTTCGTGCAACATAATTCTGGGTGCCATTTACAAACCATAAGTGCTAATGACTCCATTCCTTTTTGTGGTTGTAGGGGCTGTTGATTGGAGTACACTAAAACGAACCTGATCTCTCTAGGACATTCAGAAGCCAAGTTATAAGGCCACAAAGGTGTAACTGGACTACTTCTTTAAAGTGACACCAGGCCCGGTGACCTTTGGGACATGGTTTGACCCCCTTAGGAAAGTGCTATCATCATGAAACGTTCAGATCACTTACAACTCAATAGATTCTATCTTCCTGTAACGTTTCAGCCTGATTGGACCTTGTTTTCACACAAATGAACCCAGAATGATGTGAAATTGTGCTTAGTGCAACATAATTCTAGGTGCCATTTACAAACCTTAAGTGCTAATGACTCCAATCCTTTTTGTGGTTGTAGGGGCTGTTGATTGGAGTACACTAAAACAAACCTGATCTCTCTAGGACATTGAGAAGCCAAGTTATAAGCCCACAAATGTGTAACTGGACCACTTCTTTAAATTGACACCAGATCCGGTGACCTTTGGGACATGGTTTGACCCCCTTAGGAAAGTGCTATCATCGTGAAACGTTCAGATCACTTACAACTCAATAGATTCTACCTTCCTGTAACGTTTCAGCCTGATTGGACCTTGTTTTCACACAAATGAACCCAGAATGATGTGAAATTGTGCTTTGTGCAACATAATTCTGGGTGCCATTTACAAACCATAAGTGCTAATGACTCCATTCCTTTTTGTGGTTGTAGGGGCTGTTGATAAGAGTACACTAAAACAAACCTGACCTCTCTAGGACATTCAGAAGAAAAGTTATAAGCCCACAAATGTGTAACTGGACTACTTCTTTAAATTGACACCAGATCCGGTGACCTTTGGGACATGGTTTGACCCCCTATAGGAATGTGCGATCATCATGAAATGTTCAGATCACTTATAACTCAATAGATTCTGCCTTCCTGTATCGTTTCAGCCTGATTGGACCTCGTTTTCACACAAATGAACCCAGAATGATGTGAAATTGTGCTTAGTGCAACATAATTCTGGGTGCCATTTCAAACCCATAAGTGCTAATGACTCCATTCCTTTTTGTGGTTGTAGGGGCTGTTGATTGGAGTACACTAAAACAAACCTGATCTCTCTAGGACATTCAGAAGCCAAGTTATAAGCCCACAAATGTGTAACTGGACTACGTTAAATTGACACCAGATCCGGTGACCTTTGGGACATGGTTTGACCCCCTTAGGAAAGTGCTATCATCATGAAACGTTCAGATCACTTACAACTCAATAGATTCTACCTTCCTGTAACGTTTCAGCCTTATTGGACCTTGTTTTCACACAAATGAACCCAGAATGATGTGAAATTGTGCTTCGTGCAACATAATTCTGGGTGCCATTTAAAAACCATAAGTGCTAATGACTCCATTCCTTTTTGGGTTAATGGGGGCTTTTAATTGGAGTACTCTAAATTAAACCTGACCTCTCTAGGATATTCAGAAGCCAAGTTATAAGCCCACAAAGGTGTAACTGCACTACTTCTTTAAAGTGACACCAGGCCCGGTGACCTTTGGGACATGGTTTGACCCCCTATAGGAATGTGCGATCATCATGAAACGTTCAGATCACTTACAACTCAATAGATTCTACCTTCCTGTAACGTTTCAGCCTGATTGGACCTTGTTTTCACACAAATGAACCCAGAATGATATGAAATTGTGCTTTGTGCAACATAATTCTGGGTGCCATTTAAAAACCATACGTGCTAATGACTCCATTCCTTTTTGTGGTTGTAGGGGCTGTTGATAAGAGTACACTAAAACAAACCTGACCTCTCTAGGACATTCAGAAGAAAAGTTATAAGCCCACAAATGTGTAACTGGACTACTTCTTTAAATTGACACCAGATCCGGTGACCTTTGGGACATGGTTTGACCCCCTATAGGAAAGTGCTATCATCATGAAACGTTCAGATCACTTACAACTCAATAGATTCTACCTTCCTGTAACGTTTCAGCCTGATTGGACCTTGTTTTCACACAAATGAACCCAGAATGATGTGAAATTGTGCTTTGTGCAACATAATTCTGGGTGCCATTTACAAACTTTAAGTGCTAATGACTCCATTCCTTTTTGTGGTTGTAGGGGCTGTTGATTGGAGTACACTAAAACAAACCTGATCTCTCTAGGACATTGAGAAGCCAAGTTATAAGCCCACAAATGTGTAACTGGACCACTTCTTTAAATTGACACCAGATCCGGTGACCTTTGGGACATGGTTTGACCCCCTTAGGAATGTGCGATCATCATGAAACGTTCAGATCACTTACAACTCAATAGATTCTACCTTCTTGTAATGTTTCAGCCTGATTGGACCTTGTTTTCACACAAATGGACCCAGAATGATGTGAAATTGTGCTTCGTGCAACATAATTCTGGGTGCCATTTACAAACCATAAGTGCTAATGACTCCATTCCTTTTTGTGGTTGTAGGGGCTGTTGATAAGAGTACACTAAAACAAACCTGACCGCTCTAGGACATTCAGAAGAAAAGTTATAAGCCCACAAATGTGTAACTGGACTACTTCTTTAAATTGACACCAGATCCGGTGACCTTTGGGACATGGTTTGACCCCCTATAGGAATGTGCGATCATCATGAAATGTTCAGATCACTTATAACTCAATAGATTCTGCCTTCCTGTATCGTTTCAGCCTGATTGGACCTTGTTTTCACACAAATGAACCCAGAATGATGTGAAATTGTGCTTTGTGCAACATAAGTCTGGGTGCCATTTCAAACCCAGAAGTGCTAATGACTCCATTCCTTTTTGTGGTTGTAGGGGCTGTTGATTGGAGTACACTAAAACAAACCTGATCTCTCTAGGACATTCAGAAGCCAAGTTATAAGCCCACAAATGTGTAACTGGACTACTTTAAATTGACACCAGATCCGGTGACCTTTGGGACATGGTTTGACCCCCTTAGGAAAGTGCTATCATCATGAAACGTTCAGATCACTTACAACTCAATAGATTCTACCTTCCTGTAACGTTTCAGCCTTATTGGACCTTGTTTTCACACAAATGGACCCAGAATGATGTGAAATTGTGCTTCGTGCAACATAATTCTGGGTGCCATTTACAAACCATAAGTGCTAATGACTCCATTCCTTTTTGTGGTTGTAGGGGCTGTTGATAAGAGTACACTAAAACAAACCTGACCTCTCTAGGACATTCAGAAGAAAAGTTATAAGCCCACAAAGGTGTAACTGGACTACTTCTTTAAAGTGACACCAGGCCCGGTGACCTTTGGGACATGGTTTGACCCCCTATAGGAATGTGCGATCATCATGAAACGTTCAGATCACTTACAACTCAATAGATTCTACCTTCTTGTAACGTTTCAGCCTGATTGGACCATGTTTTCACACAAATGGACCCAGAATGATGTGAAATTGTGCTTCGTGCAACATAATTCTGGGTGCCATTTACAAACCATAAGTGCTAATGACTCCATTCCTTTTTGTGGTTGTAGGGGCTGTTGATTGGAGTACACTAAAACGAACCTGATCTCTCTAGGACATTCAGAAGCCAAGTTATAAGGCCACAAAGGTGTAACTGGACTACTTCTTTAAAGTGACACCAGGCCCGGTGACCTTTGGGACATGGTTTGACCCCCTTAGGAAAGTGCTATCATCATGAAACGTTCAGATCACTTACAACTCAATAGATTCTATCTTCCTGTAACGTTTCAGCCTGATTGGACCTTGTTTTCACACAAATGAACCCAGAATGATGTGAAATTGTGCTTAGTGCAACATAATTCTAGGTGCCATTTACAAACCTTAAGTGCTAATGACTCCAATCCTTTTTGTGGTTGTAGGGGCTGTTGATTGGAGTACACTAAAACAAACCTGATCTCTCTAGGACATTGAGAAGCCAAGTTATAAGCCCACAAATGTGTAACTGGACCACTTCTTTAAATTGACACCAGATCCGGTGACCTTTGGGACATGGTTTGACCCCCTTAGGAAAGTGCTATCATCGTGAAACGTTCAGATCACTTACAACTCAATAGATTCTACCTTCCTGTAACGTTTCAGCCTGATTGGACCTTGTTTTCACACAAATGAACCCAGAATGATGTGAAATTGTGCTTTGTGCAACATAATTCTGGGTGCCATTTACAAACCATAAGTGCTAATGACTCCATTCCTTTTTGTGGTTGTAGGGGCTGTTGATAAGAGTACACTAAAACAAACCTGACCTCTCTAGGACATTCAGAAGAAAAGTTATAAGCCCACAAATGTGTAACTGGACTACTTCTTTAAATTGACACCAGATCCGGTGACCTTTGGGACATGGTTTGACCCCCTATAGGAATGTGCGATCATCATGAAATGTTCAGATCACTTATAACTCAATAGATTCTGCCTTCCTGTATCGTTTCAGCCTGATTGGACCTCGTTTTCACACAAATGAACCCAGAATGATGTGAAATTGTGCTTAGTGCAACATAATTCTGGGTGCCATTTCAAACCCATAAGTGCTAATGACTCCATTCCTTTTTGTGGTTGTAGGGGCTGTTGATTGGAGTACACTAAAACAAACCTGATCTCTCTAGGACATTCAGAAGCCAAGTTATAAGCCCACAAATGTGTAACTGGACTACGTTAAATTGACACCAGATCCGGTGACCTTTGGGACATGGTTTGACCCCCTTAGGAAAGTGCTATCATCATGAAACGTTCAGATCACTTACAACTCAATAGATTCTACCTTCCTGTAACGTTTCAGCCTTATTGGACCTTGTTTTCACACAAATGAACCCAGAATGATGTGAAATTGTGCTTCGTGCAACATAATTCTGGGTGCCATTTAAAAACCATAAGTGCTAATGACTCCATTCCTTTTTGGGTTAATGGGGGCTTTTAATTGGAGTACTCTAAATTAAACCTGACCTCTCTAGGATATTCAGAAGCCAAGTTATAAGCCCACAAAGGTGTAACTGCACTACTTCTTTAAAGTGACACCAGGCCCGGTGACCTTTGGGACATGGTTTGACCCCCTATAGGAATGTGCGATCATCATGAAACGTTCAGATCACTTACAACTCATTAGATTCTACCTTCCTGTAACGTTTCAGCCTGATTGGACCTTGTTTTCACACAAATGAACCCAGAATGATATGAAATTTTGCTTTGTGCAACATAATTCTGGGTGCCATTTAAAAACCATACGTGCTAATGACTCCATTCCTTTTTGTGGTTGTAGGGGCTGTTGATAAGAGTACACTAAAACAAACCTGACCTCTCTAGGACATTCAGAAGAAAAGTTATAAGCCCACAAATGTGTAACTGGACTACTTCTTTAAATTGACACCAGATCCGGTGACCTTTGGGACATGGTTTGACCCCCTATAGGAATGTGCGATCATCATGAAATGTTCAGATCACTTATAACTCAATAGATTCTGCCTTCCTGTATCGTTTCAGCCTGATTGGACCTCGTTTTCACACAAATGAACCCAGAATGATGTGAAATTGTGCTTAGTGCAACATAATTCTGGGTACCATTTCAAACCCATAAGTGCTAATGACTCCATTCCTTTTTGTGGTTGTAGGGGCTGTTGATTGGAGTACACTAAAACAAACCTGATCTCTCTAGGACATTCAGAAGCTAAGTTATAAGCCCACAAATGTGTAACTGGACTACGTTAAATTGACACCAGATCCGGTGACCTTTGGGACATGGTTTGACCCCCTTAGGAAAGTGCTATCATCATGAAACGTTCAGATCACTTACAACTCAATAGATTCTACCTTCCTGTAACGTTTCAGCCTTATTGGACCTTGTTTTCACACAAATGAACCCAGAATGATGTGAAATTGTGCTTCGTGCAACATAATTCTGGGTGCCATTTAAAAACCATAAGTGCTAATGACTCCATTCCTTTTTGGGGTAATGGGGGCTGTTAATTGGAGTACTCTAAATTAAACCTGACCTCTCTAGGATATTCAGAAGCCAAGTTATAAGCCCACAAAGGTGTAACTGCACTACTTCTTTAAAGTGACACCAGGCCCGGTGACCTTTGGGACATGGTTTGACCCCCTATAGGAATGTGCGATCATCATGAAACGTTCAGATCACTTACAACTCAATAGATTCTACCTTCTTGTAACGTTTCAGCCTGAATGGACCTTGTTTTCACACAAATGGACCCAGAATGATGTGAAATTGTGCTTCGTGCAACATAATTCTGGGTGCCATTTAAAAACCATAAGTGCTAATGACTCCATTCCTTTTTGTGGTTGTAGGGGCTGTTGATAAGAGTACACTAAAACAAACCTGACCTCTCTAGGACATTCAGAAGAAAAGTTATAAGCCCACAAATGTGTAACTGGACTACTTCTTTAAATTGACACCAGATCCGGTGACCTTTGGGACATGGTTTGACCCCCTATAGGAATGTGCGATCATCATGAAATGTTCAGATCACTTATAACTCAATAGATTCTGCCTTCCTGTATCGTTTCAGCCTGATTGGACCTCGTTTTCACACAAATGAACCCAGAATGATGTGAAATTGTGCTTCGTGCAACATAATTCTGGGTGCCATTTCAAACCCATAAGTGCTAATGACTCCATTCCTTTTTGTGGTTGTAGGGGCTGTTGATTGGAGTACACTAAAACAAACCTGATCTCTCTAGGACATTCAGAAGCCAAGTTATAAGCCCACAAATGTGTAGCTGGACTACGTTAAATTGACACCAGATCCGGTGACCTTTGGGACATGGTTTGACCCCCTTAGGAACGTGCTATCATCATGAAACGTTCAGATCACTTACAACTCAATAGATTCTACCTTCCTGTAACGTTTCAGCCTTATTGGACCTTGTTTTCACACAAATGAACCCAGAATGATGTGAAATTGTGCTTCGTGCAACACAATTCTGGGTGCCATTTAAAAACCATAAGTGCTAATGACTCCATTCCTTTTTGGGGTAATGGGTGCTGTTAATTGGAGTACTCTAAATTAAACCTGACCTCTCTAGGATATTCAGAAGCCAAGTTATAAGCCCACAAAGGTGTAACTGCACTACTTCTTTAAAGTGACACCAGGCCCGGTGACCTTTGGGACATGGTTTGACCCCCTATAGGAATGTGCGATCATCATGAAACGTTCAGATCACTTACAACTCAATAGATTCTACCTTCTTGTAACGTTTCAGCTTGATTGGACCTTGTTTTCACACAAATGGACCCAGAATGATGTGAAATTGTGCTTCGTGCAACATAATTCTGGGTGCCATTTACAAACCATAAGTGCTAATGACTCCATTCCTTTTTGTGGTTGTAGGGGCTGTTGGTTAGAGTACACTAAAACAAGCCTGACCTTTCTAGGAGATTCAGAAGCCAAGTTATAAGCCCACAAAGGTGTAATTGGACTACTTCTTTAAAGTGACACCAGGCCCGGTGACCTTTGGGACATGGTTTGACCCCCTATAGGAATGTGCCATCATCATGAAACGTTCAGATCACTTACAACTCAATAGATTCTACCTTCTTGTAACGTTTCAGCCTGAATGGACCTTGTTTTCACACAAATGGACCCAGAATGATGTGAAATTGTGCTTCGTGCAACATAATTCTGGGTGCCATTTACAAACCATAAGTGCTAATGACTCCATTCCTTTTTGGGGTAATAGGGGCTGTTGATTGGAGTACACTAAAACAAACCTGATCTCTCTAGGACATTCAGAAGCCAAGTTATAAGCCCACAAATGTGTAACTGGACTACTTCTTTAAAGTGACACCAGATCCGGTGACCTTTGGGACATGGTTTGACCCCCTTAGGAATGTGCGATCATCATGAAACGTTCAGATCACTTACAACTCAATAGATTCTACCTTCTTGTAACATTTCAGCCTGAATGGACCTTGTTTTCACACAAATGGACCCAGAATGATGTGAAATTGTGCTTCGTGCAACATAATTCTGGGTGCCATTTACAAACCATAAGTGCTAATGACTCCATTCCTTTTTGGGGTAATAGGGGCTGTTGATTGGATTACACTAAAACAAACCTGATCTCTCTAGGACATTCAGAAGCCAAGTTATAAGCCCACAAAGGTGTAACTGGACTACTTCTTTAAAGTGACACCAGGCCCGATGACCTTTGGGACATGGTTTGACCCTCTATAGGAATGTGCGATCATCATGAAACGTTCAGATCACTTACAACTCAATAGATTCTACCTTCTTGTAACGTTTCAGCCTGATTGGACCATGTTTTCACTCAAATGGACCCAGAATGATGTGAAATTGTGCTTCGTGCAACATAATTCTGGGTGCCATTTACAAACCATAAGTGCTAATGACTCCATTCCTTTTTGTGGTTGTTGGGGCTGTTGATTGGAGTACACTAAAACAAACCTGATCTCTCTAGGACATTCAGAAGCCAAGTTATAAGCCCACAAATGTGTAACTGGACCACTTCTTTAAATTGACACCAGATCCGGTGACATTTGGGACATGGTTTGACCCCCTTAGGAAAGTGCTATCATCATGAAACGTTCAGATCACTTACAACTCAATAGATTCTACCTTCCTGTAACGTTTCAGCCTTATTGGACCTTGTTTTCACGCAAATGAACCCAGAATGATGTGAAATTGTGCTTCGTGCAACATAATTCTGGGTGCCATTTACAAACCATAAGTGCTAATGACTCCATTCCGTTTTGTGGTTGTAGGGGCTGTTGATTGGAGTACACTAAAACAAACCTGACCTCTCTAGGACATTGAGAAGCCAAGTTATAAGCCCACAAATGTGTAACTGGACTACTTCTTTAAATTGACACCAGATCCGGTGACCTTTGGGACATGGTTTGACCCCCTTAGGAAATTGCTATCATCATGAAACGTTCAGATCACTTACAACTCAATAGATTCTATCTTCCTGTAACGTTTCAGCCTGATTGGACCTTGTTTTCACACAAATGAACCCAGAATGATGTGAAATTGTGCTTTGTGCAACATAAGTCTGGGTGCCATTTACAAACCATAAGTGCTAATGACTCCATTCCTTTTTGGGGTAATGGGGGCTGTTAATTGAAGTACTCTAAAACAAACCTGACCTCTTTAGGATATTCAGAAGCCAAGTTATAACCCCACAAAGGTGTACCTGGACTACTTGTTTAAAGTGACACCAGGCCCGGTGACCTTTGGGACATGGTTTGACCCCCTATAGGAATGTGTGATCATCATGAAACGTTCAGATCACTTACAACTCAATAGATTCTACCTTCCTGTAACGTTTCAGCCTGATTGGACCTTGTTTTCACACAAATGGACCCAGAATGATGTGAAATTGTGCTTCGTGCAACATAATTCTGGGTGCCATTTACAAACCATAAGTGCTAATGACTCCATTCCTTTTTGTGGTTGTAGGGGCTGTTGATTGGAGTACACTAAAACAAACCTGATCTCTCTAGGACATTCAGAAGCCAAGTTATAATCCCACAAATGTGTAACTGGACTACTTCTTTAAAGTGACACCAGGCCCGGTGACCTTTGGGACATGGTTTGACCCCCTATAGGAATGTGCGATCATCATGAAACGTTCAGATCACTTACAACTCAATAGATCCTACCTTCTTGTAACGTTTCAGCCTGATTGGACCTTGTTTTCACACAAATGGACCCAGAATGATGTGAAATTGTGCTTCGTGCAACATAATTCTGGGTGCCATTTACAAACCATAAGTGCTAATGACTCCATTCCTTTTTGTGGTTGTAGGGGCTGTTGATTGGAGTACACTAAAACAAACCTGACCTTTCTAGGACATTCAGAAGCCAAGTTATAAGCCCACAAATGTGTAACTGGACTACTTCTTTAAAGTGGCACCAGGCCCGGTGACATTTGGGACATGGTTTGACCCCCTTAGGAAAGTGCTATCATCATGAAACGTTCAGATCACTTACAACTCAATAGATTCTACCTTCCTGTAACGTTTCAGCCTGATTGGACCTTGTTTTCACACAAATGAACCCAGAATGATGTGAAATTGTGCTTTGTGCAACATAATTCTGGGTGCCATTTACAAACTTTAAGTGCTAATGACTCCATTCCTTTTTGTGGTTGTAGGGGCTGTTGATTGGAGTACACTAAAACAAACCTGATCTCTCTAGGACATTGAGAAGCCAAGTTATAAGCCCACAAATGTGTAACTGGACCACTTCTTTAAATTGACACCAGATCCGGTGACCTTTGGGACATGGTTTGACCCCCTTAGGAAAGTGCTATCATCATGAAACATTCAGATGACTTACAACTCAATAGATTCTACCTTCCTGTAACGTTTCAGCCTGATTGGACCTTGTTTTCACACAAATGAACCCAGAATGATGTGAAATTGTGCTTTGTGCAACATAATTCTGGGTGCCATTTAAAAACCATAAGTGATAATGACTCCATTCCTTTTTGGGGTAATGGGGGCTGTTAATTGAAGTACTCTAAAACAAACCTGACCTCTTTAGGATATTCAGAAGCCAAGTTATAACCCCACAAAGGTGTAACTGGACTACTTCTTTAAAGTGACACCAGGCCCGGTGACCGTTGGGACATGGTTTGACCCCCTATAGGAATGTGCGATCATCATGAAACGTTCAGATCACTTACAACTCAATAGATTCTACCTTCCTGTAACGTTTCAGCCTGATTGGACCTTGTTTTCACACAAATGGACCCAGAATGATGTGAAATTGTGCTTCGTGCAACATAATTCTGGGTGCCATTTACAAACCATAAGTGCTAATGACTCCATTCCTTTTTGTGGTTGTAGGGGCTGTTGATTGGAGTACACTAAAACAAACCTGATCTCTCTAGAACATTCAGAAGCCAAGTTATAAGCCCACAAATGTGTAACTGGACCACTTCTTTAAATTGACACCAGATCCGGTGACATTTGGGACATGGTTTGACCCCCTTAGGAAAGTGCTATCATCATGAAACGTTCAGATCACTTACAACTCAATAGATTCTACCTTCCTGTAACGTTACAGCCTGATTGGACCTTGTTTTCACACAAATGAACCCAGAATGATGTGAAATTGTGCTTCGTGCAACATAATTCTGGGTACCATTTAAAAATCATAAGTGCTAATGACTCCATTCCTTTTTGTGGTTGTAGGGGCTGTTGATAAGAGTACACTAAAACAAACCTGACCTCTCTAGGACATTCAGAAGAAAAGTTATAAGCCCACAAATGTGTAACTGGACTACTTCTTTAAATTGACACCAGATCCGGTGACCTTTGGGACATGGTTTGACCCCCTATATGAATGTGCGATCATCATGAAATGTTCAGATCACTTATAACTCAATAGATTCTGCCTTCCTGTATCGTTTCAGCCTGATTGGACCTCGTTTTCACACAAATGAACCCAGAATGATGTGAAATTGTGCTTCGTGCAACATAATTCTGGGTGCCATTTCAAACCCATGAGTGCTAATGACTCCATTCCTTTTTGTGGTTGTAGGGGCTGTTGATTGGAGTACACTAAAACAAACCTGATCTCTCTAGGACATTCAGAAGCCAAGTTATAAGCCCACAAATGTGTAACTGGACTACTTTAAATTGACACCAGATCCGGTGACCTTTGGGACATGGTTTGACCACCTTAGGAAAGTGCTATCATCATGAAACGTTCAGATCACTTACAACTCAATAGATTCTACCTTCCTGTAACGTTTCAGCCTTATTGGACCTTGTTTTCACACAAATGAACCCAGAATGATGTGAAATTGTGCTTCGTGCAACATAATTCTGGGTGCCATTTAAAAACCATAAGTGCTAATGACTCCATTCCTTTTTGGGGTAATGGGGGCTGTTAATTGGAGTACTCTAAATTAAACCTGACCTCTCTAGGATATTCAGAAGCCAAGTTATAAGCCCACAAAGGTGTAACTGCACTACTTCTTTAAAGTGACACCAGGCCCGGTGACCTTTGGGACATGGTTTGACCCCCTATAGGAATGTGCGATCATCATGAAACGTTCAGATCACTTACAACTCAATAGATTCTACCTTCTTGTAACGTTTCAGCCTGATTGGACCTTGTTTTCACACAAATGGACCCAGAATGATGTGAAATTGTGCTTCGTGCAACATAATTCTGGGTGCCATTTACAAACCATAAGTGCTAATGACTCCATTCCTTTTTGTGGTTGTAGGGGCTGTTGGTTAGAGTACACTAAAACAAGCCTGACCTTTCTAGGACATTCAGAAGCCAAGTTATAAGCCCACAAAGGTGTAACTGGACTACTTCTTTAAATTGACACCAGGCCCGGTGACCTTTGGGACATGGTTTGACCCCCTATAGGAATGTGCGATCATCATGAAACATTCAGATCACTTACAACTCAATAGATTCTACCTTCTTGTAACGTTTCAGCCTGAATGGACCTTGTTTTCACACAAATGGACCCAGAATGATGTGAAATTGTGCTTCGTGCAACATAATTCTGGGTGCCATTTACAAACCATAAGTGCTAATGACTCCATTCCTTTTTGGGGTAATAGGGGCTGTTGATTGGAGTACACTAAAACAAACCTGATCTCTCTAGGACATTCAGAAGCCAAGTTATAAGCCCACAAATGTGTAACTGGACTACTTCTTTAAAGTGACACCAGATCCGGTGACCTTTGGGACATGGTTTGACCCCCTTAGGAATGTGCGATCATCATGAAACGTTCAGATCACTTACAACTCAATAGATTCTACCTTCTTGTAACATTTCAGCCTGAATGGACCTTGTTTTCATAGAAATGGACCCAGAATGATGTGAAATTGTGCTTCGTGCAACATAATTCTGGGTGCCATTTACAAACCATAAGTGCTAATGACTCCATTCCTTTTTGGGGTAATAGGGGCTGTTGATTGGAGTACACTAAAACAAACCTGATCTCTCTAGGACATTCAGAAGCCAAGTTATAAGCCCACAAAGGTGTAACTGGACTACTTCTTTAAAGTGACACCAGGCCCGATGACCTTTGGGACATGGTTTGACCCTCTATAGAAATGTGCGATCATCATGAAACGTTCAGATCACTTACAACTCAATAGATTCTACCTTCTTGTAACGTTTCAGCCTGATTGGACCATGTTTTCACTCAAATGGACCCAGAATGATGTGAAATTGTGCTTCGTGCAACATAATTCTGGGTGCCATTTACAAACCATAAGTGCTAATGACTCCATTCCTTTTTGTGGTTGTAGGGGCTGTTGATTGGAGTACAATAAAACAAACCTGATCTCTCTAGGACATTCAGAAGCCAAGTTATAAGCCCACAAATGTGTAACTGGACCACTTCTTTAAATTGACACCAGATCCGGTGACATTTGGGACATGGTTTGACCCCCTTAGGAAAGTGCTATCATCATGAAACGTTCAGATCACTTACAACTCAATAGATTCTACCTTCCTGTAACGTTTCAGCCTGATTGGACCTTGTTTTCACGCAAATGAACCCAGAATGATGTGAAATTGTGCTTCGTGGAACATAATTCTGGGTGCCATTTAAAAACCATAAGTGCTAATGACTCCATTCCTATTTGGGGTAATTGGGGCTGTTAATTGGAGTACTCTAAAACAAACCTGACCTCTCTAGGATATTCAGAAGCCAAGTTATAATCCCACAAATAAGTAACTGGACTACTTCTTTAAAGTGACACCAGGCCCGGTGACCTTTGGGACATGGTTTGACCCCCTATAGGAATGTGCGATCATCATGAAACGTTCAGATCACTTACAACTCAATAGATTCTACCTTCTTGTAACGTTTCAGCCTGATTGGACCTTGTTTTCACACAAATGGACCCAGAATGACGTGAAATTGTGCTTCGTGCAACATAATTCTGGGTGCCATTTACAAACCATAAGTGCTAATGACTCCATTCCGTTTTGTGGTTGTAGGGGCTGTTGATTGGAGTACACTAAAACAAACCTGACCTCTCTAGGACATTCAGAAGCCAAGTTATAAGCCCACAAATGTGTAACTGGACTACTTCTTTAAATTGACACCAGATCCGGTGACATTTGGGACATTGGTTTGACCCCCTTAGGAAATTGCTATCATCATGAAACGTTCAGATCACTTACAACTCAATAGATTCTACCTTCCTGTAACGTTTCAGCCTGATTGGACCTTGTTTTCACACAAATGAACCCAGAATGATGTGAAATTGTGCTTTGTGCAACATAAGTCTGGGTGCCATTTACAAACCATAAATGCTAATGACTCCATTCCTTTTTGGGGTAATGGGGGCTGTTAATTGAAGTACTCTAAAACAAACCTGACCTCTTTAGGATATTCAGAAGCCAAGTTATAACCCCACAAAGGTGTAACTGGACTACTTGTTTAAAGTGACACCAGGCCCGGTGACCTTTGGGACATGGTTTGACCCCCTATAGGAATGTGCGATCATCATGAAACGTTCAGATCACTTACAACTCAATAGATTCTACCTTCCTGTAACGTTTCAGCCTGATTGGACCTTGTTTTCACACAAATGGACCCAGAATGATGTGAAATTGTGCTTCGTGCAACATAATTCTGGGTGCCATTTACAAACCATAAGTGCTAATGACTCCATTCCTTTTTGTGGTTGTAGGGCCTGTTGATTGGACTACACTAAAACAAACCTGATCTCTCTAGGACATTGAGAAGCCAAGTTATAAGCCCACAAATGTGTAACTGGACCACTTCTTTAAATTGACACCAGATCCGGTGACCTTTGGGACATGGTTTGACCCCCTTAGGAAAGTGCTATCATCATGAAACGTTCAGATCACTTACAACTCAATAGATTCTACCTTCCTGTAACATTTCAGCCTGATTGGACCTTGTTTTCACACAAATGAACCCAGAATGATCTGAAATTGTGCTTCGTGCAACATAATTCTGGGTGACATTTGCAAACCATAAGTGCTAATGACTCCATTCCTTTTTGTGGTTGTAGGGGCTGTTGATTGGAGTACACTAAAACAAACCTAATCTCTCTAGGACATTCAGAAGCCAAGTTATAAGCCCACAAATGTGTAACTGGACCACTTCTTTAAATTGACACCAGATCCGGTGACCTTTGGGACATGGTTTGACCCCCTTAGCAAAGTGCTATCATCATGAAACGTTCAGATCACTTACTGTGCCGCCCCTTTAAGGCAGACATGTAAATTTAGCTCTGTGTGTGTGTGCGCACGCATGTGCGTGCGTAGGTATGTAATTTGTACCGGTAGACTTGCCATAGTTATTCTCAACTGGAGATGACCGTTAAGCTAACTGTTATATTTTTTGCATATTGGTTCATCTTTTCTTGCTAAGCCTGAAAGAGCACATGCCTGTAAGTCATACATGTTTGTTCCGTTGAGCGTATTTATCATAGTTTTATGTTACAGTTGAGAATCTTGTGTGTGAAAGTTTTTATCTCTAGTAAAAACGGTTGTGATGCTAATGCGTTAGCCCGTCTATGGAATTTTACATATATTCTTAGCATTGAGCTAACCGCTCGGTTCTTGGGGAAAAAATTCTGATTGTGTTATTATATCTTTATGAAATACCCATAAAGTACATGAAAGTTTATTATTAAGTGTTTATTAATACAAAATACATATGAATACATCATAAATGTAACATTATTCATTTATTGCTTTTCTGTATTGCAGTTTTACAGTGCCTTCTACAGTAAATATCTAAAACGTCCCTGCTGACTCCTGGATGTTTATCGTGGACCTGTTAAGCTGTCTGCCAAGCTAGAACCCAGCTTCATCCTCTAGTGAGGGCAGAATAGTAAAAAGGCATCTTTCCAACGGGTCGTTTACAGAAAAGTGAATCCCTGTGGAAACAGTTCTTCTGCCATTCAAGCTACAATGAACAGTAATGATGACACGCTTGAGACACGGTCAATATGCTCCAACATGTCACGTGCCAGTCGACGTTCTTCAGCCAGTGCAATTGCAGCCAGAGCACGTGCAAAAGCAGAGGCTGCACGTGCGCAAGCATTATTTGCACAAAAAGAAGCAGAAATGATGAAAGCACAAGCACATATTGAAGAGGAGCAACAAAAAGCAGTAGCCTCAGCTGCTAGAAAGAAAGCAGAACTGCAAGCTAGTTTGCATACATTGAGACTGGAGAGTGAAGCTGCAGCAGCCATAGCTGAAGCCAATGTTCTAGAAGCAGCTGCTGAGAACGAGGTGGAGGAGTTAAGTCAAGCTAGCCAGAGAAATGAATTTGCTGAGCATAAAATTACTGAGCTTTACCCTGATTCTAGGCTGCATGAGCCCACATCAAAACTCATTTGCCAAATACCAATCGACAATGCTAATACGGCTGAAAACAATATTGAAGAAGGAAAAGAAAAGCTGCAAAAAGGTGGTAACTTTGACTTACCTATCTTACAATCATCCAATCTGAATGAAAATGCTGCTCCATACTACCCTGATACTCACCGCTCACGCAGGACAGGCTTCTTTGAACAGGAACATCAACATGGCTTAAACCCATTCAAAGATTCATGCAGTCATAAAATACAGTCATGTAACAGGAATCAGTTCAACAGCAACTACCAACCCCCTCAGCGTCAAACTGGTACTGTTGCCGGACCTAGTGAGCCCACTTCATCATCTACGACAGACTTGACAAAGTATCTAATTCGTCGGGAGATGATAAGCTCTGGGTTGTTGAGGTTCGATGATCAACCTGAAAATTATTGGGCCTGGAAACAATCTTTCCACAGCTCTACAGAAGACCTAAACCTAACATCAAGAGAGGAGCTTGACCTCTTATGTAAATGGCTAGCACCAAAATCATCCGAGCATGCTAGAAGGATACGAGCAGTTCACATCAATGATGCAACGGCTGGCGTACACATGATATGGCAAAGATTGGAAGAATGTTATGGATCACCTGAAGCAATTGAAGATGCACTTTTAAAGAAAGTGGATTAATTTCCAAGAATCTCAAGTCGAGAAAATCAAAAGCTGAGAGAACTAGGAGATATTCTCTTGGAGCTTGAGGCTGCCAGAGCAGACGGTTTTTTACCAGGACTCAGTTACCTGGATACGTCTCGAGGCATCACTCCAATTGTCCAGAAGCTGCCATACTCATTGCACGACAAGTGGGTCTCTCTGGCATCTCGTTACAAGGAAACAAACCAGATATCTTATCCCCCATTCTCATTTTTTGCAAAGTTTGTTTGTGATCAAGCCAAAATACTCAACGACCCAAGCTTTGCCTCACTCACAGGTAATTCAAGGTCAGGGAGACCAGAACCCTCCCTTAAACATAACATGAAAATTCCCATCTCTGTCAAAAAGACAGAAATCTCAACACAATTGAACAGCAGTCATAGCAAACCCTCAGAGAAAAGAATGGCTGACCCAGACCAGCAGTGTCCGCTCCACAACAAACCACACCCTCTCAGGAACTGCCGCGGTTTCAGCAGCAAACCTTTGGATGAGAGAAAAACTTACCTTAAAGAAAATAATATCTGTTTTAAGTGCTGTGCATCAACCTCTCACCTAGCAAAGGACTGTTCAAAAAGCGTACAGTGCAGAGAGTGTAAAAGCGAGAACCACCCTACTGCATTACACCCAGGAGCACCCCCCTGGATTACAGAGACTTCCGGGAGTACAAGAGATCAAGGCGGGGAGCAAGAAGAAGAAACTCCTTCAGCTGTCATATCAAAATGTACTGAAATATGTGGAAGTACACTCAGAGCAAGGTCATGCTCTAAAATTTGTCTTGTCAGACTTTATCCAGCTGGCCAGATGGAGAAAGCGGTTAAGGCTTATGTTGTTCTTGACGAGCAGAGCAATAAGTCCCTGGCAAGATCAGAGTTTTTTTTAACTCTTTGGTGTTACAGAGGGCACAGCAGGATACACATTAAAGACTTGCTCAGGAGTTATCGAAACCATGGGGTGACGAGCTAACAATTTTGTAATAGAGTCATTGGATGGACGGAATCAAATTCCACTTCCCAACTTAATTGAATGTGACATGCTCCCAGATGACAGGTCTGAAATCCCCACGCCTGAAATTGCCAAACATTATACACATCTCAAGCGGGTCATGGATAAAATCCCAGCTCTAGACCCCTCAGCAGGCATCCTCATCCTGCTCTGTCGTGATGTACCAAGGGCACACAAGGTTCGGGAGTATTGCAATGGACCTCACAATGCCCCCTATGCACAACGCCTCGACTTGGGATGGGTGATTGTAGGAGAGGTTTGTGTTGGAAGAGCGCACAAACCAGAGCTTGTAAATGTCTACCGCAGCAATGTGCTGAGCAATGGACGTGCATCTCTGTTCGAGCCTTGTTCTAACAGTCTTCATATTAAAGAGAAATTAGACACAGCAATCCATCACATTCATTTTCCTGTAGCTAACCCATCTCAAGACCTGTTTGAGGAGAAAGGTAACATCGGGGAAGGAGTCTTCCATCAAACCCCACATGATGACAAGCCTGCCTTGTCTGTAGAAGACAAAGTTTTTCTAGAAATAATGGATAAAGAGGTCTTCATGGATGATGCAAACAATTGGGTGGCACCATTGCCCTTCAAACAACCAAGGCGCAAACTCCCCAACAACCGTGCACAAGCGGTCAAACGTCTTTCAACCTTACTACACATGTTCAAAAAAAGGCCAGACCTGAAAATGCATATGATTACCTTCATGCAGGGGATCTTTGAGGCAGGCCACGCTGAACCTGTTTCATCACCCACTGATGGACAAGAGTGCTGGTACCTACCGATCTTTGGGGTTTACCATCCACGTAAACCAGGCCGAGTACGAGCAGTCTTTGACTCCAGCGCTAAACATGAAGGTGTCTCTCTTAACGACATCTTGTTGAGTGGCCCTGATTTAAATAACACTCTATTAAGAGTGCTCACTCGCTTTCGCAAGGAACCAGTGGCAGTGACAGCAGACATAGAACAAATGTTCTATTGCTTCAAAGTCCGCCATGATCACAAAGACTTCCTACGTTTCCTTTGGTTCAAGGACAATGACCCTACCAAAAATATCACAGAGTACAGAATGACGGTTCACGTTTTTGGCAACAGCCCGTCTCCCGCTGTTGCAATATATGGCTTAAGGAAGGCTGCTCGCAAGAGCAAGGAGAAAACAGCACGGAGGCTAAACAATTCGTTCTGAAGAATTTTTATGTGGATGATGGTCTTGCCTCATTTCCCACTGATGCTGAAGCCATCCAAGTCCTGAAAGAGACCAAGGAAATGTTAGCAGACTCAAATATACGGCTGCATAAAATAGCATCCAACCACAATAAAGTAGTGGAAGAATTCCCATCTGAAGAGCGTGCGAAAGAACTGAAAGATCTAGAGCTCGGTGTAGATCCCTTGCCCATGCAAAGAAGCTTAGGTCTCAACTGAAATTTGCAAACTGACTGTTTTACCTTCCTCGTCTCTCAAGAGGAGAAACCCTTTACCCGCCGTGGCATTCTCTCCACTGTTAACAGCATATTTGACCCAATAGGATTTGTAGCTCCAGTAACAATACAGGGCAAGGCTATAGTCAGAGAGCTAAGCATCGAACATTGTGAATGGGATGCCCCGATACCTGCCAAAAAGGCAACCCAGTGGAAATCCTGGCGAGACTCTCTCAAATCTCTCGAGCAGCTCCACGTAGCAAGACCATACTTACCTATGTCCTTGCTCTCTGCGCCACATAGAGAACTGTGTGTTTTTTCTGACGCATCCACCATGGCTATCTGTGCAGTCGCCTACCTAAGAGTAGTTGATGAAGACGGACACAGTCTTGTAGGATTCTGCATGGGAAAATCTAAAGTAGCTCCCCATCACACCACTACTGTGCCTCGTCTAGAGCTTTGTGCAGCTGTACTTGCAGTTGAACTAGCTGATACTCTGATTGACGAGCTAGATACCAACATCCATGCAGTAAAGTTTTACACAGATTCCAGAGTAGTGTTGGGATACATATACAACAGCAACCGCAGATTTTACATATATGTTGCTAACAGAGTAGCACGTATCCGGAAATCATCACAGCCTGGGCAGTGGCATTTTATCAGCTCAGAAAACAATCCTGCAGACCATGGTACCAAACCAGTTCCAGCAAATCTTTTGGGAGAAACAAACTGGCTTTCTGGTCCATCTATTCTCAAATATGATAAGGAAGTTGCATTTACCCAGACAGAGCCCTTTGGGCTAGTAGAACCTGATGATGATGTTGACGTGCGTCCACTAATTACAGCCTTTTCAACAATGACTTCTAAAACATTGCTTGGCTCACATAGGTTTGAGCGCTTTTTTTTGTATGTGGCATAGCTAAACTCATCCAGAAAATCAGATCTTGTGCTACATCCTCAAGGAGAGATACACCAAAGGCGGATGAGTTTATACAGGCAAGAACAGTAATCATACAAGCTGTACAACAAGAAGCCTTTAAAGAAGACATCAAAAGCCTATCAAAAGGAGAGATTGTCTCAAAACACAGTCCTCTCTGGAAACTTGACCCATTTCTAGATTCAGATGACGTACTGAGGATAGGGGTCGTGCAGCATTAGCGGCAGTCTCCTGGGAAGAGAAACATCCTATAATCATCCCCAAAAATACTCATGTTGCAACATTGCTGGTTCGATATTATCACGAACGAGTAGCACACCAGGGCAGACACTTCACTGAAGGGGCAATCAGGTCTGCTGGTTTGTGGATCCTGGGAGGAAAAAGACTCATATCAAGCACCGTACATAAATGTGTCTCCTGCAGACGGTTGAGGGGAAGTATGGAAAATCAAAAGATGTCCAACTTACCTGCTGACCGGCTGGTTCAAGCTCCTCCATTCACACAAGTTGGATTAGATGTTTTTGGACCATGGACTGTCTCTGCCCGTCGTGCCAGAGGAGGTCTATTCGAAAGTAAACGTTGGGCGGTGATGTTTACTTGTTTGGTAACAAGAGCAGTCCACATGGAAGTGATAGACTCTCTGTCAACATCAAGCTTTATAAATGCTCTCAGGCGGTTCACAGCCATCAGGGGACCAGCAAAGCTTTTTCGTTCTGACAGAGGCACAAACTTTGTTGGTGCGTGTAAAGAACTTGGAATAACTTCAGATGATGCAGCACTTCAGTCATACCTCAAAGACCAAGGCTGTACTTGGGACTTCAATCTTCCACACTCTTCTCATATGGGAGGAGCGTGGGAAAGAATGATAGGGATCGCTCAACGCATATTGGACAGCATGTTGCTCAAGATGCATTCTCCTACTCTTTCACACGAAGTACTCACTACGCTGATAGCGGAAGTAGTTGCCATAATGAATTCCCGGCCAATTGTTCCTGTGTCTTCAGATCCAGATGCGCCAACCGTACTTACACCTTCTATGCTTTTGACTCAGAAACTGGACTCTGCATCCTTTCCTTCAGGAGACCTTGATCTTAAAGATCTGTACCGGAGTCAATGGAAGCAAGTTCAAGGTCTTGCTGACTCATTCTGGAAACGATGGCGCCAAGAGTACTTGGCTACTCTCCAGCCAGGAAGAAAGTGGCAAGCAGAACAAACTAACTTACAAGTTGGAGATCTTGTCCTTTTAAAGGACAAACAGGCTAAACGGAATGAGTGGCCTACAGGTCTCATTGTAAATACCTTCCCAGGTCAAGATAGCAAAGTTCGTAAAGTGGAGGTGAGAGTTGTCAAAGGTGGCTCACCCAGAGTGTATTTGAGACCTGCTACAGAAGTAGTACTGTTACTCAGAGGGACATAGTGGTATAGTACAATATACCATGCGGGGAGTGTGCCGCCTCTTTAAGGCAGACATGTAAATTTAGCTCTGTGTGTGTGCGCGCGCATGTGCGTGCGTACGTATGTAATTTGTACCGGTAGACTTGCCATAGTTATTCTCAACTGGAGATGACCGTTAAGCTAACTGTTATATTTTTTGCATATTGGTTCATCTTTTTTGCTAAGCCTGAAAGAGCACATGCCTGTAAGTCATACATGTTTGTTCCGTTGAGCGTATTTATTATAGTTTTATGTAACAGTTGAGAATCTTGTGTGTGAAAGTTTTTATCTCTAGTAAAAACGGTTGTGATGCTAATGCGTTAGCCCGTCTATGGAATTTTACATATATTCTTAGCATTGAGCTAACCGCTCGGTTCTTGGGGAAAAACTTCTGATTGTGTTATTATATCTTTATGAAATACCCATAAAGTACATGAAAGTTTATTATTAAGTGTTTATTAATACAAAATACATATGAATACATCATAAATGTAACATTATTCATTTATTGTTTTTCTGTATTGCAGTTTTACAGTGCCTTCTACAGTAAATATCTAAAACGTCCCTGCTGACTCCTGGATGTTTATCGTGGACCTGTTAAGCTATCTGCCAAGCTAGAACCCAGCTTCATCCTCTAGTGAGGGCAGAATACTTACAACTCAATAGATTCTACCTTCCTGTAACGTTTCAGCCTGATTGGACCTTGCTTTCACACAAATGAACCCAGAATGATGTGAAATTGTGCTTCGTGCAACATAATTCTGGGTGCCATTTAAAAACCATAAGTGCTAATGACTCCATTCCTATTTGGGGTAATGGGGGCTGTTAATTGGAGTACTCTAAAACAAACCTGACCTCTCTAGGATATTCAGAAGCCAAGTTATAAGCCCACAAATGTGTAACTGGACTACTTCTTTAAAGTGACACCAGGCCCGGTGACCTTTGGGACATGGTTTGACCCCCTATAGGAATGTGCGATCATCATGAAACGTTCAGATCACTTACAACTCAATAGATTCTACCTTCTTGTAACGTTTCAGCCTGATTGGACCTTGTTTTCACACAAATGGACCCAGAATGATGTGAAATTGTGCTTCGTGCAACATAATTCTGGGTGCCATTTAAAAACCATAAGTGCTAATGACTCCATTCCTTTTTGTGGTTGTAAGGGCTGTTGATAAGAGTACACTAAAACAAACCTGACCTCTCTAGGACATTCAGAAGAAAAGTTATAAGCCCACAAATGTGTAACTGGACTACTTCTTTAAATTGACACCAGATCCGGTGACCTTTGGGACATGGTTTGACCCCCTATAGGAGTGTGCGATCATCATGAAACATTCAGATCACTTACAACTCAATAGATTCTACCTTCTTGTAACGTTTCAGCCTGAATGGACCTTGTTTTCACACAAATGGACCCAGAATGATGTGAAATTGTGCTTCGTGCAACATAATTCTGGGTGCCATTTACAAACCATAAGTGCTAATGACTCCATTCCTTTTTGGGGTAATAGGGGCTGTTGATTGGAGTACACTAAAACAAACCTGATCTCTCTAGGACATTCAGAAGCCAAGTTATAAGCCCACAAATGTGTAACTGGACTACTTCTTTAAAGTGACACCAGATCCGGTGACCTTTGGGACATGGTTTGACCCCCTTAGGAATGTGCGATCATCATGAAACGTTCAGATCACTTACAACTCAATAGATTCTACCTTCTTGTAACATTTCAGCCTGAATGGACCTTGTTTTCATAGAAATGGACCCAGAATGATGTGAAATTGTGCTTCGTGCAACATAATTCTGGGTGCCATTTACAAACCATAAGTGCTAATGACTCCATTCCTTTTTGGGGTAATAGGGGCTGTTGATTGGAGTACACTAAAACAAACCTGATCTCTCTAGGACATTCAGAAGCCAAGTTATAAGCCCACAAAGGTGTAACTGGACTACTTCTTTAAAGTGACACCAGGCCCGATGACCTTTGGGACATGGTTTGACCCTCTATAGAAATGTGCGATCATCATGAAACGTTCAGATCACTTACAACTCAATAGATTCTACCTTCTTGTAACGTTTCAGCCTGATTGGACCATGTTTTCACTCAAATGGACCCAGAATGATGTGAAATTGTGCTTCGTGCAACATAATTCTGGGTGCCATTTACAAACCATAAGTGCTAATGACTCCATTCCTTTTTGTGGTTGTAGGGTTGTTGATTGGAGTACAATAAAACAAACCTGATCTCTCTAGGACATTCAGAAGCCAAGTTATAAGCCCACAAATGTGTAACTGGACCACTTCTTTAAATTGACACCAGATCCGGTGACATTTGGGACATGGTTTGACCCCCTTAGGAAAGTGCTATCATCATGAAACGTTCAGATCACTTACAACTCAATAGATTCTACCTTCCTGTAACGTTTCAGCCTGATTGGACCTTGTTTTCACGCAAATGAACCCAGAATGATGTGAAATTGTGCTTCGTGGAACATAATTCTGGGTGCCATTTAAAAACCATAAGTGCTAATGACTCCATTCCTATTTGGGGTAATTGGGGCTGTTAATTGGAGTACTCTAAAACAAACCTGACCTCTCTAGGATATTCAGAAGCCAAGTTATAATCCCACAAATAAGTAACTGGACTACTTCTTTAAAGTGACACCAGGCCCGGTGACCTTTGGGACATGGTTTGACCCCCTATAGGAATGTGCGATCATCATGAAACGTTCAGATCACTTACAACTCAATAGATTCTACCTTCTTGTAACGTTTCAGCCTGATTGGACCTTGTTTTCACACAAATGGACCCAGAATGACGTGAAATTGTGCTTCGTGCAACATAATTCTGGGTGCCATTTACAAACCATAAGTGCTAATGACTCCATTCCGTTTTGTGGTTGTAGGGGCTGTTGATTGGAGTACACTAAAACAAACCTGACCTCTCTAGGACATTCAGAAGCCAAGTTATAAGCCCACAAATGTGTAACTGGACTACTTCTTTAAATTGACACCAGATCCGGTGACATTTGGGACATTGGTTTGACCCCCTTAGGAAATTGCTATCATCATGAAACGTTCAGATCACTTACAACTCAATAGATTCTACCTTCCTGTAACGTTTCAGCCTGATTGGACCTTGTTTTCACACAAATGAACCCAGAATGATGTGAAATTGTGCTTTGTGCAACATAAGTCTGGGTGCCATTTACAAACCATAAATGCTAATGACTCCATTCCTTTTTGGGGTAATGGGGGCTGTTAATTGAAGTACTCTAAAACAAACCTGACCTCTTTAGGATATTCAGAAGCCAAGTTATAACCCCACAAAGGTGTAACTGGACTACTTGTTTAAAGTGACACCAGGCCCGGTGACCTTTGGGACATGGTTTGACCCCCTATAGGAATGTGCGATCATCATGAAACGTTCAGATCACTTACAACTCAATAGATTCTACCTTCCTGTAACGTTTCAGCCTGATTGGACCTTGTTTTCACACAAATGGACCCAGAATGATGTGAAATTGTGCTTCGTGCAACATAATTCTGGGTGCCATTTACAAACCATAAGTGCTAATGACTCCATTCCTTTTTGTGGTTGTAGGGCCTGTTGATTGGACTACACTAAAACAAACCTGATCTCTCTAGGACATTGAGAAGCCAAGTTATAAGCCCACAAATGTGTAACTGGACCACTTCTTTAAATTGACACCAGATCCGGTGACCTTTGGGACATGGTTTGACCCCCTTAGGAAAGTGCTATCATCATGAAACGTTCAGATCACTTACAACTCAATAGATTCTACCTTCCTGTAACATTTCAGCCTGATTGGACCTTGTTTTCACACAAATGAACCCAGAATGATCTGAAATTGTGCTTCGTGCAACATAATTCTGGGTGACATTTAAAAACCATAAGTGCTAATGACTCCATTCCTAATTGGGGTAATGGGGGCTGTTAACTGGAGTATTCTAAAACAAACCTGACCTCTCTAGGATATTCAGAAGAAAAGTTATAATCCCACAAATGTGTAACTGGACTACTTCTTTAAAGTGACACCAGGCCCGGTGACCTTTGGGACATGGTTTTACCCCCTATAGGAAAGTGCTATCATCATGAAACGTTCAGATCACTTACAACTCAATAGATTCTACCTTCTTGTAGCGTTTCAGCCTGATTGGACCTTGTTTTCACACAAATGGACCCAGAATGATGTGAAATTGTGCTTCATGCAACATAATTCTGGGTGCCATTTGCAAACCATAAGTGCTAATGACTCCATTCCTTTTTGTGGTTGTAGGGGCTGTTGATTGGAGTACACTAAAACAAACCTAATCTCTCTAGGACATTCAGAAGCCAAGTTATAAGCCCACAAATGTGTAACTGGACCACTTCTTTAAATTGACACCAGATCCGGTGACCTTTGGGACATGGTTTGACCCCCTTAGGAAAGTGCTATCATCATGAAACGTTCAGATCACTTACTGTGCCGCCCCTTTAAGGCAGACATGTAAATTTAGCTCTGTGTGTGTGTGCGCACGCATGTGCGTGCGTACGTATGTAATTTGTACCGGTAGACTTGCCATAGTTATTCTCAACTGGAGATGACCGTTAAGCTAACTGTTATATTTTTTGCATATTGGTTCATCTTTTCTTGCTAAGCCTGAAAGAGCACATGCCTGTAAGTCATACATGTTTGTTCCGTTGAGCGTATTTATCATAGTTTTATGTTACAGTTGAGAATCTTGTGTGTGAAAGTTTTTATCTCTAGTAAAAACGGTTGTGATGCTAATGCGTTAGCCCGTCTATGGAATTTTACATATATTCTTAGCATTGAGCTAACCGCTCGGTTCTTGGGGAAAAAATTCTGATTGTGTTATTATATCTTTATGAAATACCCATAAAGTACATGAAAGTTTATTATTAAGTGTTTATTAATACAAAATACATATGAATACATCATAAATGTAACATTATTCATTTATTGCTTTTCTGTATTGCAGTTTTACAGTGCCTTCTACAGTAAATATCTAAAACGTCCCTGCTGACTCCTGGATGTTTATCGTGGACCTGTTAAGCTGTCTGCCAAGCTAGAACCCAGCTTCATCCTCTAGTGAGGGCAGAATAGTAAAAAGGCATCTTTCCAACGGGTCGTTTACAGAAAAGTGAATCCCTGTGGAAACAGTTCTTCTGCCATTCAAGCTACAATGAACAGTAATGATGACACGCTTGAGACACGGTCAATATGCTCCAACATGTCACGTGCCAGTCGACGTTCTTCAGCCAGTGCAATTGCAGCCAGAGCACGTGCAAAAGCAGAGGCTGCACGTGCGCAAGCATTATTTGCACAAAAAGAAGCAGAAATGATGAAAGCACAAGCACATATTGAAGAGGAGCAACAAAAAGCAGTAGCCTCAGCTGCTAGAAAGAAAGCAGAACTGCAAGCTAGTTTGCATACATTGAGACTGGAGAGTGAAGCTGCAGCAGCCATAGCTGAAGCCAATGTTCTAGAAGCAGCTGCTGAGAACGAGGTGGAGGAGTTAAGTCAAGCTAGCCAGAGAAATGAATTTGCTGAGCATAAAATTACTGAGCTTTACCCTGATTCTAGGCTGCATGAGCCCACATCAAAACTCATTTGCCAAATACCAATCGACAATGCTAATACGGCTGAAAACAATATTGAAGAAGGAAAAGAAAAGCTGCAAAAAGGTGGTAACTTTGACTTACCTATCTTACAATCATCCAATCTGAATGAAAATGCTGCTCCATACTACCCTGATACTCACCGCTCACGCAGGACAGGCTTCTTTGAACAGGAACATCAACATGGCTTAAACCCATTCAAAGATTCATGCAGTCATAAAATACAGTCATGTAACAGGAATCAGTTCAACAGCAACTACCAACCCCCTCAGCGTCAAACTGGTACTGTTGCCGGACCTAGTGAGCCCACTTCATCATCTACGACAGACTTGACAAAGTATCTAATTCGTCGGGAGATGATAAGCTCTGGGTTGTTGAGGTTCGATGATCAACCTGAAAATTATTGGGCCTGGAAACAATCTTTCCACAGCTCTACAGAAGACCTAAACCTAACATCAAGAGAGGAGCTTGACCTCTTATGTAAATGGCTAGCACCAAAATCATCCGAGCATGCTAGAAGGATACGAGCAGTTCACATCAATGATGCAACGGCTGGCGTACACATGATATGGCAAAGATTGGAAGAATGTTATGGATCACCTGAAGCAATTGAAGATGCACTTTTAAAGAAAGTGGATTAATTTCCAAGAATCTCAAGTCGAGAAAATCAAAAGCTGAGAGAACTAGGAGATATTCTCTTGGAGCTTGAGGCTGCCAGAGCAGACGGTTTTTTACCAGGACTCAGTTACCTGGATACGTCTCGAGGCATCACTCCAATTGTCCAGAAGCTGCCATACTCATTGCACGACAAGTGGGTCTCTCTGGCATCTCGTTACAAGGAAACAAACCAGATATCTTATCCCCCATTCTCATTTTTTGCAAAGTTTGTTTGTGATCAAGCCAAAATACTCAACGACCCAAGCTTTGCCTCACTCACAGGTAATTCAAGGTCAGGGAGACCAGAACCCTCCCTTAAACATAACATGAAAATTCCCATCTCTGTCAAAAAGACAGAAATCTCAACACAATTGAACAGCAGTCATAGCAAACCCTCAGAGAAAAGAATGGCTGACCCAGACCAGCAGTGTCCGCTCCACAACAAACCACACCCTCTCAGGAACTGCCGCGGTTTCAGCAGCAAACCTTTGGATGAGAGAAAAACTTACCTTAAAGAAAATAATATCTGTTTTAAGTGCTGTGCATCAACCTCTCACCTAGCAAAGGACTGTTCAAAAAGCGTACAGTGCAGAGAGTGTAAAAGCGAGAACCACCCTACTGCATTACACCCAGGAGCACCCCCCTGGATTACAGAGACTTCCGGGAGTACAAGAGATCAAGGCGGGGAGCAAGAAGAAGAAACTCCTTCAGCTGTCATATCAAAATGTACTGAAATATGTGGAAGTACACTCAGAGCAAGGTCATGCTCTAAAATTTGTCTTGTCAGACTTTATCCAGCTGGCCAGATGGAGAAAGCGGTTAAGGCTTATGTTGTTCTTGACGAGCAGAGCAATAAGTCCCTGGCAAGATCAGAGTTTTTTTTAACTCTTTGGTGTTACAGAGGGCACAGCAGGATACACATTAAAGACTTGCTCAGGAGTTATCGAAACCATGGGGTGACGAGCTAACAATTTTGTAATAGAGTCATTGGATGGACGGAATCAAATTCCACTTCCCAACTTAATTGAATGTGACATGCTCCCAGATGACAGGTCTGAAATCCCCACGCCTGAAATTGCCAAACATTATACACATCTCAAGCGGGTCATGGATAAAATCCCAGCTCTAGACCCCTCAGCAGGCATCCTCATCCTGCTCTGTCGTGATGTACCAAGGGCACACAAGGTTCGGGAGTATTGCAATGGACCTCACAATGCCCCCTATGCACAACGCCTCGACTTGGGATGGGTGATTGTAGGAGAGGTTTGTGTTGGAAGAGCGCACAAACCAGAGCTTGTAAATGTCTACCGCAGCAATGTGCTGAGCAATGGACGTGCATCTCTGTTCGAGCCTTGTTCTAACAGTCTTCATATTAAAGAGAAATTAGACACAGCAATCCATCACATTCATTTTCCTGTAGCTAACCCATCTCAAGACCTGTTTGAGGAGAAAGGTAACATCGGGGAAGGAGTCTTCCATCAAACCCCACATGATGACAAGCCTGCCTTGTCTGTAGAAGACAAAGTTTTTCTAGAAATAATGGATAAAGAGGTCTTCATGGATGATGCAAACAATTGGGTGGCACCATTGCCCTTCAAACAACCAAGGCGCAAACTCCCCAACAACCGTGCACAAGCGGTCAAACGTCTTTCAACCTTACTACACATGTTCAAAAAAAGGCCAGACCTGAAAATGCATATGATTACCTTCATGCAGGGGATCTTTGAGGCAGGCCACGCTGAACCTGTTTCATCACCCACTGATGGACAAGAGTGCTGGTACCTACCGATCTTTGGGGTTTACCATCCACGTAAACCAGGCCGAGTACGAGCAGTCTTTGACTCCAGCGCTAAACATGAAGGTGTCTCTCTTAACGACATCTTGTTGAGTGGCCCTGATTTAAATAACACTCTATTAAGAGTGCTCACTCGCTTTCGCAAGGAACCAGTGGCAGTGACAGCAGACATAGAACAAATGTTCTATTGCTTCAAAGTCCGCCATGATCACAAAGACTTCCTACGTTTCCTTTGGTTCAAGGACAATGACCCTACCAAAAATATCACAGAGTACAGAATGACGGTTCACGTTTTTGGCAACAGCCCGTCTCCCGCTGTTGCAATATATGGCTTAAGGAAGGCTGCTCGCAAGAGCAAGGAGAAAACAGCACGGAGGCTAAACAATTCGTTCTGAAGAATTTTTATGTGGATGATGGTCTTGCCTCATTTCCCACTGATGCTGAAGCCATCCAAGTCCTGAAAGAGACCAAGGAAATGTTAGCAGACTCAAATATACGGCTGCATAAAATAGCATCCAACCACAATAAAGTAGTGGAAGAATTCCCATCTGAAGAGCGTGCGAAAGAACTGAAAGATCTAGAGCTCGGTGTAGATCCCTTGCCCATGCAAAGAAGCTTAGGTCTCAACTGGAATTTGCAAACTGACTGTTTTACCTTCCTCGTCTCTCAAGAGGAGAAACCCTTTACCCGCCGTGGCATTCTCTCCACTGTTAACAGCATATTTGACCCAATAGGATTTGTAGCTCCAGTAACAATACAGGGCAAGGCTATAGTCAGAGAGCTAAGCATCGAACATTGTGAATGGGATGCCCCGATACCTGCCAAAAAGGCAACCCAGTGGAAATCCTGGCGAGACTCTCTCAAATCTCTCGAGCAGCTCCACGTAGCAAGACCATACTTACCTATGTCCTTGCTCTCTGCGCCACATAGAGAACTGTGTGTTTTTTCTGACGCATCCACCATGGCTATCTGTGCAGTCGCCTACCTAAGAGTAGTTGATGAAGACGGACACAGTCTTGTAGGATTCTGCATGGGAAAATCTAAAGTAGCTCCCCATCACACCACTACTGTGCCTCGTCTAGAGCTTTGTGCAGCTGTACTTGCAGTTGAACTAGCTGATACTCTGATTGACGAGCTAGATACCAACATCCATGCAGTAAAGTTTTACACAGATTCCAGAGTAGTGTTGGGATACATATACAACAGCAACCGCAGATTTTACATATATGTTGCTAACAGAGTAGCACGTATCCGGAAATCATCACAGCCTGGGCAGTGGCATTTTATCAGCTCAGAAAACAATCCTGCAGACCATGGTACCAAACCAGTTCCAGCAAATCTTTTGGGAGAAACAAACTGGCTTTCTGGTCCATCTATTCTCAAATATGATAAGGAAGTTGCATTTACCCAGACAGAGCCCTTTGGGCTAGTAGAACCTGATGATGATGTTGACGTGCGTCCACTAATTACAGCCTTTTCAACAATGACTTCTAAAACATTGCTTGGCTCACATAGGTTTGAGCGCTTTTTTTTTGTATGTGGCATAGCTAAACTCATCCAGAAAATCAGATCTTGTGCTACATCCTCAAGGAGAGATACACCAAAGGCGGATGAGTTTATACAGGCAAGAACAGTAATCATACGAGCTGTACAACAAGAAGCCTTTAAAGAAGACATCAAAAGCCTATCAAAAGGAGAGATTGTCTCAAAACACAGTCCTCTCTGGAAACTTGACCCATTTCTAGATTCAGATGACGTACTGAGGATAGGGGTCGTGGAGCATTAGCGGCAGTCTCCTGGGAAGAGAAACATCCTATAATCATCCCCAAAAATACTCATGTTGCAACATTGCTGGTTCGATATTATCACGAACGAGTAGCACACCAGGGCAGACACTTCACTGAAGGGGCAATCAGGTCTGCTGGTTTGTGGATCCTGGGAGGAAAAAGACTCATATCAAGCACCGTACATAAATGTGTCTCCTGCAGACGGTTGAGGGGAAGTATGGAAAATCAAAAGATGTCCAACTTACCTGCTGACCGGCTGGTTCAAGCTCCTCCATTCACACAAGTTGGATTAGATGTTTTTGGACCATGGACTGTCTCTGCCCGTCGTGCCAGAGGAGGTCTATTCGAAAGTAAACGTTGGGCGGTGATGTTTACTTGTTTGGTAACAAGAGCAGTCCACATGGAAGTGATAGACTCTCTGTCAACATCAAGCTTTATAAATGCTCTCAGGCGGTTCACAGCCATCAGGGGACCAGCAAAGCTTTTTCGTTCTGACAGAGGCACAAACTTTGTTGGTGCGTGTAAAGAACTTGGAATAACTTCAGATGATGCAGCACTTCAGTCATACCTCAAAGACCAAGGCTGTACTTGGGACTTCAATCTTCCACACTCTTCTCATATGGGAGGAGCGTGGGAAAGAATGATAGGGATCGCTCAACGCATATTGGACAGCATGTTGCTCAAGATGCATTCTCCTACTCTTTCACACGAAGTACTCACTACGCTGATAGCGGAAGTAGTTGCCATAATGAATTCCCGGCCAATTGTTCCTGTGTCTTCAGATCCAGATGCGCCAACCGTACTTACACCTTCTATGCTTTTGACTCAGAAACTGGACTCTGCATCCTTTCCTTCAGGAGACCTTGATCTTAAAGATCTGTACCGGAGTCAATGGAAGCAAGTTCAAGGTCTTGCTGACTCATTCTGGAAACGATGGCGCCAAGAGTACTTGGCTACTCTCCAGCCAGGAAGAAAGTGGCAAGCAGAACAAACTAACTTACAAGTTGGAGATCTTGTCCTTTTAAAGGACAAACAGGCTAAACGGAATGAGTGGCCTACAGGTCTCATTGTAAATACCTTCCCAGGTCAAGATAGCAAAGTTCGTAAAGTGGAGGTGAGAGTTGTCAAAGGTGGCTCACCCAGAGTGTATTTGAGACCTGCTACAGAAGTAGTACTGTTACTCAGAGGGACATAGTGGTATAGTACAATATACCATGCGGGGAGTGTGCCGCCTCTTTAAGGCAGACATGTAAATTTAGCTCTGTGTGTGTGCGCGCGCATGTGCGTGCGTACGTATGTAATTTGTACCGGTAGACTTGCCATAGTTATTCTCAACTGGAGATGACCGTTAAGCTAACTGTTATATTTTTTGCATATTGGTTCATCTTTTTTGCTAAGCCTGAAAGAGCACATGCCTGTAAGTCATACATGTTTGTTCCGTTGAGCGTATTTATTATAGTTTTATGTAACAGTTGAGAATCTTGTGTGTGAAAGTTTTTATCTCTAGTAAAAACGGTTGTGATGCTAATGCGTTAGCCCGTCTATGGAATTTTACATATATTCTTAGCATTGAGCTAACCGCTCGGTTCTTGGGGAAAAACTTCTGATTGTGTTATTATATCTTTATGAAATACCCATAAAGTACATGAAAGTTTATTATTAAGTGTTTATTAATACAAAATACATATGAATACATCATAAATGTAACATTATTCATTTATTGTTTTTCTGTATTGCAGTTTTACAGTGCCTTCTACAGTAAATATCTAAAACGTCCCTGCTGACTCCTGGATGTTTATCGTGGACCTGTTAAGCTATCTGCCAAGCTAGAACCCAGCTTCATCCTCTAGTGAGGGCAGAATACTTACAACTCAATAGATTCTACCTTCCTGTAACGTTTCAGCCTGATTGGACCTTGCTTTCACACAAATGAACCCAGAATGATGTGAAATTGTGCTTCGTGCAACATAATTCTGGGTGCCATTTAAAAACCATAAGTGCTAATGACTCCATTCCTATTTGGGGTAATGGGGGCTGTTAATTGGAGTACTCTAAAACAAACCTGACCTCTCTAGGATATTCAGAAGCCAAGTTATAAGCCCACAAATGTGTAACTGGACTACTTCTTTAAAGTGACACCAGGCCCGGTGACCTTTGGGACATGGTTTGACCCCCTATAGGAATGTGCGATCATCATGAAACGTTCAGATCACTTACAACTCAATAGATTCTACCTTCTTGTAACGTTTCAGCCTGATTGGACCTTGTTTTCACACAAATGGACCCAGAATGATGTGAAATTGTGCTTCGTGCAACATAATTCTGGGTGCCATTTAAAAACCATAAGTGCTAATGACTCCATTCCTTTTTGTGGTTGTAAGGGCTGTTGATAAGAGTACACTAAAACAAACCTGACCTCTCTAGGACATTCAGAAGAAAAGTTATAAGCCCACAAATGTGTAACTGGACTACTTCTTTAAATTGACACCAGATCCGGTGACCTTTGGGACATGGTTTGACCACCTATAGGAATGTACGATCATCATGAAATGTTCAGATCACTTACAACTCAATAGATTCTGCCTTCCTGTATCATTTCAGCCTGATTGGACCTTGTTTTCACACAAATGAACCCAGAATGATGTGAAATTGTGCTTCGTGCAACATAATTCTGGGTGCCATTTAAAACCCATAAGTGCTAATGACTCCATTCCTTTTTGTGGTTGTAGGGGCTGTTGATTGGAGTACACTAAAACAAACCTGATCTCTCTAGGACATTCAGAAGCCAAGTTATAAGCCCACAAATGTGTAACTGGACTACTTTAAATTGACACCAGATCCGGTGACCTTTGGGACATGGTTTGACCCCCTATAGGAAAGTGCTATCATCATGAAACGTTCAGATTACTTACAACTGAATAGATTCTACCTTCCTGTAACGTTTCAGCCTGATTGGACCTTGTTTTCACACAAATGAACCCAGAATGATGTGAAATTGTGCTTCGTGCAACATAATTCTGGGTGCCATTTAAAAACCATAAGTGCTAATGACTTCATTCCTTTTTGGGGTAATGGGGGCTGTTAATTGGAGTACGCTAAAACAAACCTGACCTCTTTAGGATATTCAGAAGCCAAGTTATAAGCCCACAAAGTTGTAACTGGACTACTTCTTTAAATTGACACCAGGCCCGGTGACCTTTGGGACATGGCTTGCCCCCTATAGGAATGTGCGATCATCATGAAATGTTCAGATCACTTACATCTCAATAGATTCTACCTTCCTGTAATGTTTCCGCCTGATTGGACCTTGTTTTCACACAAATGGACCCAGAATGATTCTGAAATGGTGCTTCGTGCAACATAATTCTGGGTGCCATTTAAAAACCATAAGTGCTAATGACTCCATTCCTTTTTGTGGTTGTAGGGGCTGTTGATAAGAGTACACTAAAACAAACCTGACCTCTCTAGGACATTCAGAAGAAAAGTTATAAGCCCACAAATGTGTAACTGGACTACTTCTTTAAATTGACACCAGATCCGGTGACCTTTGGGACATGGTTTGACCCCCTTAGGAAAGTGCTATCATCATGAAACGTTCAGATCACTTACAACTCAATAGATTCTACCTTCCTGTAACGTTTCAGCCTGATTGGACCTTGTTTTCACACAAATGAACCCAGAATGATGTGAAATTGTGCTTTGTGCTACATAATTCTGGGTGCCATTTAAAAACCATAAGTGCTAATGACTCCATTCCTTTTTGGGGTAATGGGGGCTGTTAATTGAAGTACTCTAAATCAAACCTGACCTCTTTAGGATAATCAGAAGCCAAGTTATAACCCCACAAATGTGTAACTGGACTACTTCTTTAAAGTGACACCAGGCCCGGTGACCTTTGGGACATGGTTTGACCCCCTATAGGAATGTGCGATCATCATGAAACGTTCAGATCACTTACAACTCAATAGATTCTACCTTCTTGTAACGTTTCAGCCTGAATGGACCTTGTTTTCACACAAATGGCACCCAGAATGATGTGAAATTGTGCTTCGTGCAACATAATTCTGGGTGCCATTTACAAACCATAAGTGCTAATGACTCCATTCCTTTTTGTGGTTGTAGGGGCTGTTGATTGGAGTACACTAAAACAAACCTGATCTCTCTAGGACATTGAGAAGCCAAGTTATAAGCCCACAAATGTGTAACTGGACTACATCTTTAAAGTGACACCAGGCCCGGTGACCTTTGGGACATGGTTTGATCCCCTATAGGAATGTGCGATCATCATGAAACATTCAGATCAATTACAGCTCAATAGATTCTACCTTCTTGTAATGTTTCAGCCTGATTGGACCTTGTTTTCACACAAATGGACCCAGAATGATGTGAAATTATGCTTCGTGCAACATAATTCTGGGTGCCATTTACAAACAATAAGTGCTAATGACTCCATTCCTTTTTGTGGTTGTAGGGGCTGTTGATTGGAGTACACTAAAACAAACCTGATCTCTCTAGGACATTCAGAAGCCAAGTTATAAGCCCACAAATGTGTAACTGGACCACTTCTTTAAATTGACACCAGATCCGGTGACATTTGGGACGTGGTTTGACCCCCTTAGGAAAGTGCTATCACCATGAAACGTTCAGATCACTTACAACTCAATAGATTCTACCTTCCTGTAACGTTTCAGCCTGATTGGACCTTGTTTTCACACAAATGGACCCAGAATGATGTGAAATGGTGCTTCGTGCAACATAATTCTGGGTGCCATTTAAAAACCATAAGTGCTAATGACTCCATTCCTTTTTGTGGTTGTAGGGGCTGTTGATAAGAGTACACTAAAACAAACCTGACCTCTCTAGGACATTCAGAAGAAAAGTTATAAGCCCGCAAATGTGTAACTGGACTACTTCTTTAAATTGACACCAGATCCGGTGACCTTTGGGACATGGTTTGACCACCTATAGGAATGTACGATCATCATGAAACGTTCAGATCACTTACAACTCAATAGATTCTGCCTTCCTGTATCGTTTCAGCCTGATTGGACCTTGTTTTCACACAAATGAACCCAGAATGATGTGAAATTGTGCTTCGTGCAACATAATTCTGGGTGCCATTTAAAACCCTTAAGTGCTAATGACTCCATTCCTTTTTGTGGTTGTAGGGGCTGTTGATTGGAGTACACTAAAACAAACCTGATCTCTCTAGGACATTCAGAAGCCAAGTTATAAGCCCACAAATGTGTAACTGGACTACTTCTTTAAAGCGACACCAGATCCGGTGACCTTTGGGACATGGTTTGACCCCCTTAGGAAAGTGCTATCATCATGAAACGTTCAGATCACTTACAACTCAATAGATTCTACCTTCCTGTAACGTTTCAGCCTGATTAGACCTTGTTTTCACACAAATGAACCCAGAATGATGTGAAATTGTGCTTCGTGCAACATAAGTCTGGGTGCCATTTAAAAACCATATTTGCTAATGACTCCATTCCTTTTTGGGGTAATGGGGGCTGTTAATTGGAGTACTCTAAAACAAACCTGACCTCTTTAGGATTTTCAGAAGCCAAGTTATAAGCCCACAAAGTTGTAACTGGACTACTTCTTTAAATTGACACCAGGCCCGGTGACCTTTGGGACATGGCTTGCCCCCTATAGGAATGTGCGTTCATCATGAAACGTTCAGATCACTTATAACTCAATAGATTCTACCTTCCTGTAATGTTTCAGCCTGATTGGACCTTGTTTTCACACAAATGGACCCAGAATGATTCTGAAATGGTGCTTCGTGCAACATATTTCTGGGTGCCATTTAAAAACCATAAGTGCTAATGACTCCATTCCTTTTTGTGGTTGTAGGGGCTGTTGATAAGAGTACACTAAAACAAACCTGACCTCTCTAGGACATTCAGAAGAAAAGTTATAAGCCCACAAATGTGTAACTGGACTACTTCTTTAAATTGACATCAGATCCGGTGACCTTTGGGACATGGTTTGACCCCCTTAGGAAAGTGCTATCATCATGAAACGTTCAGATCACTTACAACTCAATAGATTCTACCTTCCTGTAACGTTTCAGCCTGATTGGACCTTGTTTTCACACAAATGAACCCAGAATGATGTGAAATTGTGCTTTGTGCAATATAATTCTGTGTGCCATTTAAAAACCATAAGTGCTAATGACAACCCTTCCTTTTTGGGGTAATGGGGGCTGTTAATTGAAGTACTCTAAATCAAACCTGACCTCTTTAGGATAATCAGAAGCCAAGTTATAACCCCACAAATGTGTAACTGGACTACTTCTTTAAAGTGACACCAGGCCCGGTGACCTTTTGGACATGGTTTGACCCCCTATAGGAATGTGCGATCATCATGAAACGTTCAGATCACTTACAACTCAATAGATTCTACCTTCTTGTAACGTTTCAGCCTGAATGGACCTTGTTTTCACACAAATGGACCCAGAATGATGTGAAATTGTGCTTCGTGCAACATAATTCTGGGTGCCATTTACAAACCATAAGTGCTAATGACTCCATTCCTTTTTGTGGTTGTAGGGGCTGTTGATTGGAGTACACTAAAACAAACCTGATCTCTCTAGGACATTGAGAAGCCAAGTTATAAGCCCACAAATGTGTAACTGGACTACTTCTTTAAAGTGACACCAGGCCCGTTGACCTTTGGGACATGGTTTGATCCCCTATAGGAATGTGCGATCATCATGAAACATTCAGATCACTTACAACTCAATAGATTCTACCTTCTTGTAACGTTTCAGCCTGATTGGACCTTGTTTTCACACAAATGGACCCAGAATGATGTGAAATTGTGCTTCGTGCAACATAATTCTGGGTGCCATTTACAAACCATAAGTGCTAATGACTCCATTCCTTTTTGAGGTTGTAGGGGCTGTTGATTGGAGTACACTAAAACAAACCTGATCCCTCTAGGACATTCAGAAGCCAAGTTATAAGCCCACAAATGTGTAACTGGACCACTTCTTTAAATTGACACCAGATCCGGTGACATTTGGGACATGGTTTGACCCCCTTAGGAAAGTGCTATCATCATGAAACGTTCAGATCACTTACAACTCAATAGATTCTACCTTCCTGTAACGTTTCAGCCTGATTGGACCTTGTTTTCACCAAATGAACCCAGAATGATGTGAAATTGTGCTTCGTGCAACATAATTCTGGGTGCCATTTAAAAACCATAAGTGCTAATGACTCCATTCCTTTTTATGGTTTTAGGGGCTGTTGATTGGAGTACACTAAAACAAACCTGACATCTCTAGGATATTCAGAAGCCAAGTTATAAGCCCACAAAGGTGTAACTGCACTACTTCTTTAAAGTGACACCAGGCCCGGTGACCTTTGGGACATGGTTTGACCCCCTATAGGAATGTGCGATCATCATGAAACGTTCAGATCACTTACAACTCAATAGATTCTACCTTCTTGTAACGTTTCAGCCTGATTGGACCTTGTTTTCACACAAATGGACCCAGAATGATGTGAAATTGTGCTTCGTGCAACATAATTCTGGGTGCCATTTAAAACCCTTAAGTGCTAATGACTCCATTCCTTTTTGTGGTTGTAGGGGCTGTTGATTGGAGTACACTAAAACAAACCTGATCTCTCTAGGACATTCAGAAGCCAAGTTATAAGCCCACAAATGTGTAACTGGACTACTTCTTTAAAGCGACACCAGATCCGGTGACCTTTGGGACATGGTTTGACCCCCTTAGGAAAGTGCTATCATCATGAAACGTTCAGATCACTTACAACTCAATAGATTCTACCTTCCTGTAACGTTTCAGCCTGATTAGACCTTGTTTTCACACAAATGAACCCAGAATGATGTGAAATTGTGCTTCGTGCAACATAAGTCTGGGTGCCATTTAAAAACCATATTTGCTAATGACTCCATTCCTTTTTGGGGTAATGGGGGCTGTTAATTGGAGAACTCTAAAACAAACCTGACCTCTTTAGGATTTTCAGAAGCCAAGTTATAAGCCCACAAATGTGTAACTGGACTACTTCTTTAAATTGACTCCAGATCCGGTGACCTTTGGGACATGGTTTGACCACCTATAGGAATGTACGATCATCATGAAATGTTATGATCACTTATAACTCAATAGATTCTGCCTTCCTGTATCGTTTCAGCCTGATTGGACCTTGTTTTCACACAAATGAACCCAGAATGATGTGAAATTGTGCTTCGTGCAACATAATTCTGGGTGCCATTTAAAACCCATAAGTGCTAATGACTCCATTCCTTTTTGTGGTTGTAGGGGCTGTTTATTGGAGTACACTAAAACAAACCTGATCTCTCTAGGACATTCAGAAGCCAAGTTATAAGCCCACAAATGTGTAACTGGACTACTTTAAATTGACACCAGGCCCGGTGACCTTTGGGACCTGGTTTGACCCCCTTAGGAAAATGCTATCATCATGAAACGTTCAGATCACTTACAACTCAATAGATTCTACCTTCCTGTAACATTCCAGCCTGATTGGACCTTGTTTTCACACAAATGGACCCAGAATGATGTAAAATTGTGCTTCGTGCAACATAATTCTGGGTGCCATTTACAAACCATAAGTGCTAATGACTCCATTCCTTTTTGTGGTTGTAGGGGCTGTTGATTGGAGTACACTAAAACAAACCTGATCTCTCTAAGACATTGAGAAGCCAAGTTATAAGCCCACAAATGTGTAACTGGACTACTTCTTTAAAGTGACACCAGGCCCGGTGACCTTTGGGACATGGTTTGATCCCCTATAGGAATGTGCGATCATCATGAAACATTCAGATCACTTACAACTCAATAGATTCTACCTTCTTGTAACGTTTCAGCCTGATTGGACCTTGTTTTCACACAAATGGACCCAGAATGATGTGAAATTGTGCTTCGTGCAACATAATTCTGGGTGCCATTTACAAACCATAAGTGCTAATGACTCCATTCCATTTTGAGGTTGTAGGGGCTGTTGATTGGAGTACACTAAAACAAACCTGATCTCTCTAGGACATTCAGAAGCCAAGTTATAAGCCCACAAATGTGTAACTGGACCACTTCTTTAAATTGACACCAGATTCGGTGACATTTGGGACATGGTTTGACCCCCTTAGGAAGGTGCTATCATCATGAAACGTTCAGATCACTTACAACTCAATAGATTCTACCTTCTTGTAACGTTTCAGCCTGATTGGACCTTGTTTTCACACAAATGGACCCAGAATGATGTGAAATTGTGCTTCGTGCAACATAATTCTGGGTGCCATTTACAAACCATAAGTGCTAATGACTCCATTCCTTTTTGAGGTTGTAGGGGCTGTTGATTGGAGTACACTAAAACAAACCTGATCCCTCTAGGACATTCAGAAGCCAAGTTATAAGCCCACAAATGTGTAACTGGACCACTTCTTTAAATTGACACCAGATCCGGTGACATTTGGGACATGGTTTGACCCCCTTAGGAAAGTGCTATCATCATGAAACGTTCAGATCACTTACAACTCAATAGATTCTACCTTCCTGTAACGTTTCAGCCTGATTGGACCTTGTTTTCACCAAATGAACCCAGAATGATGTGAAATTGTGCTTCGTGCAACATAATTCTGGGTGCCATTTAAAAACCATAAGTGCTAATGACTCCATTCCTTTTTATGGTTTTAGGGGCTGTTGATTGGAGTACACTAAAACAAACCTGACATCTCTAGGATATTCAGAAGCCAAGTTATAAGCCCACAAAGGTGTAACTGCACTACTTCTTTAAAGTGACACCAGGCCCGGTGACCTTTGGGACATGGTTTGACCCCCTATTGGAATGTGCGATCATCATGAAACGTTCAGATCACTTACAACTCAATAGATTCTACCTTCTTGTAACGTTTCAGCCTGATTGGACCTTGTTTTCACACAAATGGACCCAGAATGATGTGAAATTGTGCTTCGTGCAACATAATTCTGGGTGCCATTTAAAACCCTTAAGTGCTAATGACTCCATTCCTTTTTGTGGTTGTAGGGGCTGTTGATTGGAGTACACTAAAACAAACCTGATCTCTCTAGGACATTCAGAAGCCAAGTTATAAGCCCACAAATGTGTAACTGGACTACTTCTTTAAAGCGACACCAGATCCGGTGACCTTTGGGACATGGTTTGACCCCCTTAGGAAAGTGCTATCATCATGAAACGTTCAGATCACTTACAACTCAATAGATTCTACCTTCCTGTAACGTTTCAGCCTGATTAGACCTTGTTTTCACACAAATGAACCCAGAATGATGTGAAATTGTGCTTCGTGCAACATAAGTCTGGGTGCCATTTAAAAACCATATTTGCTAATGACTCCATTCCTTTTTGGGGTAATGGGGGCTGTTAATTGGAGTACTCTAAAACAAACCTGACCTCTTTAGGATTTTCAGAAGCCAAGTTATAAGCCCACAAATGTGTAACTGGACTACTTCTTTAAATTGACTCCAGATCCGGTGACCTTTGGGACATGGTTTGACCACCTATAGGAATGTACGATCATCATGAAATGTTATGATCACTTATAACTCAATAGATTCTGCCTTCCTGTATCGTTTCAGCCTGATTGGACCTTGTTTTCACACAAATGAACCCAGAATGATGTGAAATTGTGCTTCGTGCAACATAATTCTGGGTGCCATTTAAAACCCATAAGTGCTAATGACTCCATTCCTTTTTGTGGTTGTAGGGGCTGTTTATTGGAGTACACTAAAACAAACCTGATCTCTCTAGGACATTCAGAAGCCAAGTTATAAGCCCACAAATGTGTAACTGGACTACTTTAAATTGACACCAGGCCCGGTGACCTTTGGGACCTGGTTTGACCCCCTTAGGAAAATGCTATCATCATGAAACCTTCAGATCACTTACAACTCAATAGATTCTACCTTCCTGTAACATTCCAGCCTGATTGGACCTTGTTTTCACACAAATGGACCCAGAATGATGTAAAATTGTGCTTCGTGCAACATAATTCTGGGTGCCATTTACAAACCATAAGTGCTAATGACTCCATTCCTTTTTGTGGTTGTAGGGGCTGTTGATTGGAGTACACTAAAACAAACCTGATCTCTCTAAGACATTGAGAAGCCAAGTTATAAGCCCACAAATGTGTAACTGGACTACTTCTTTAAAGTGACACCAGGCCCGGTGACCTTTGGGACATGGTTTGATCCCCTATAGGAATGTGCGATCATCATGAAACATTCAGATCACTTACAACTCAATAGATTCTACCTTCTTGTAACGTTTCAGCCTGATTGGACCTTGTTTTCACACAAATGGACCCAGAATGATGTGAAATTGTGCTTCGTGCAACATAATTCTGGGTGCCATTTACAAACCATAAGTGCTAATGACTCCATTCCATTTTGAGGTTGTAGGGGCTGTTGATTGGAGTACACTAAAACAAACCTGATCTCTCTAGGACATTCAGAAGCCAAGTTATAAGCCCACAAATGTGTAACTGGACCACTTCTTTAAATTGACACCAGATTCGGTGACATTTGGGACATGGTTTGACCCCCTTAGGAAGGTGCTATCATCATGAAACGTTCAGATCACTTACAACTCAATAGATTCTACCTTCCTGAAACGTTTCAGCCTGATTGGACCTTGTTTTCACCAAATGAACCCAGAATGATGTGACATTGTGCTTCGTGCAACATAATTCTGGGTGCCATTTAAAAACCATAAGTGCTAATGACACCATTCCTTTTTATGGTTTTAGGGGCTGTTGATTGGAGTACACTAAAACAAACCTGACATCTCTAGGATATTCAGAAGCCAAGTTATAAGCCCACAAAGGTGTAACTGCACTACTTCTTTAAAATGACACCAGGCCCGGTGACCTTTGGGACATGGTTTGACCCCCTATAGGAATGTGCGATCATCATGAAACGTTCAGATGACTTACAACTCAATAGATTCTACCTTCTTGTAACGTTTCAGCCTGATTGGACCTTGTTTTCACACAAATGGACCCAGAATGATGTGAAATGGTGCTTCGTGCAACATAATTCTGGGTGCCATTTAAAAACCATAAGTGCTAATGACTCCATTCCTTTTTGTGGTTGTAGGGGCTGTTGATAAGAGTACACTAAAACAAACCTGACCTCTCTAGGACATTAAGAAGAAAAGTTATAAGCCCACAAATGTGTAACTGGACTACTTCCTTAAATTGACACCAGATCCGGTGACCTTTGGGACATGGTTTGACCACCTATAGGAATGTACGATCATCATGAAATGTTCAGATCACTTATAACTCAATAGATTCTGCCTTCCTGTATCGTTTCAGCCTGATTGGACCTTGTTTTCACACAAATGAACCCAGAATGATGTGAAATTGTGCTTCGTGCAACATAATTCTGGGTGCCATTTAAAACCCATAAGTGCTAATGACTCCATTCCTTTTTGTGGTTGTAGGGGCTGTTGATTGGAGTACACTAAAACAAACCTGATCTCTCTAGGACATTCAGAAGCCAAGTTATAAGCCCACAAATGTGTAACTGGACTACTTTAAATTGACACCAGATCTGGTGACCTTTGGGACATGGTTTGACCCCCTTAGGAAAGTGCTATCACCATGAAACGTTCAGATTACTTACAACTCAATAGATTCTACCTTCCTGTAACGTTTCAGCCTGATTGGACCTTGTTTTCACACAAATGAACCCAGAATGATGTGAAATTGTGCTTTGTGCTACATCATTCTGGGTGCCATTTAAAAACCATAAGTGCTAATGACTCCATTCCTTTTTGTGGTTGTAGGGGCTGTTGATAAGAGTACACTAAAACAAACCTGACCTCTCTAGGACATTCAGAAGAAAAGTTATCAGCCCACAAATGTGTAACTGGACTACTTCTTTAAATTGACACCAGATCCGGTGACCTTTGGGACATGGTTTGACCCCCTTAGGAAAGAGCTATCATCATGAAACGTTCAGATCACTTACAACTCAATAGATTCTACCTTCCTGTAACATTTCAGCCTGATTGGACCTTGTTTTCACACAAATGAACCCAGAATGATGTGAAATTGTGCTTTGTGCAACATAATTCTGGGTGCCATTTAAAAACCATAAGTGCTAATGACTCCATTCCTTTTTGGGGTAATGGGGGCTGTTAATTGAAGTACTCTAAATCAAACCTGACCTCTTTAGGATAATCAGAAGCCAAGTTATAACCCCACAAATGTGTAACTGGACTACTTCTTTAAAGTGACACCAGGCCCAGTGACCTTTGGGACATGGTTTGACCCCCTATAGGAATGTGCGATCATCATGAAACGTTCAGATCACTTACAACTCAATAGATTCTACCTTCTTGTAACGTTTCAGCCTGAATGGACCTTGTTTTCACACAAATGGACCCAGAATGATGTGAAATTGTGCTTCGTGCAACATAATTCTGGGTGCCATTTACAAACCATAAGTGCTAATGACTCCATTCCTTTTTGTGGTTGTAGGGGCTTTTGATTGGAGTACACTAAAACAAACCTGATCTCTCTAGGACATTGAGAAGCCAAGTTATAAGCCCACAAATGTGTAACTGGACTACTTCTTTAAATTGACACCAGATCCGGTGACCTTTGGGACATGGTTCGACCCCCTTAGGAAAGTGCTATCATCTTGAAACATTCAGATCACTTACAACTTAATAGATTCTACCTTCCTGTATCGTTTCAGCCTGATTGGACCTTGTTTTCACCAAATGAACCCAGAATGATGTGAAATTGTGCTTCGTGCAACATAATTCTGGGTGCCATTTAAAAACCATAAGTGCTAATGACACCATTCCTTTTTATGGTTTTAGGGGCTGTTGATTGGAGTACACTAAAACAAACCTGACATCTCTAGGATATTCAGAAGCCAAGTTATAAGCCCACAAAGGTGTAACTGCACTACTTCTTTAAAGTGACACCAGGCCCGGTGACCTTTGGGACATGGTTTGACCCCCTATAGGAATGTGCGATCATCATGAAACGTTCAGATCACTTACAACTCAATAGATTCTACCTTCTTGTAACGTTTCAGCCTGATTGGACCTTGTTTTCACACAAATGGACCCAGAATGATGTGAAATGGTGCTTCGTGCAACATAATTCTGGGTGCCATTTAAAAACCATAAGTGCTAATGACTCCATTCCTTTTTGTGGTTGTAGGGGCTGTTGATAAGAGTACACTAAAACAAACCTGACCTCTCTAGGACATTCAGAAGAAAAGTTATAAGCCCACAAATGTGTAACTGGACTACTTCCTTAAATTGACACCAGATCCGGTGACCTTTGGGACATGGTTTGACCACCTATAGGAATGTACGATCATCATGAAATGTTCAGATCACTTATAACTCAATAGATTCTGCCTTCCTGTATTGTTTCAGCCTGATTGGACCTTGTTTTCACACAAATGAACCCAGAATGATGTGAAATTGTGCTTCGTGCAACATAATTCTGGGTGCCATTTAAAACCCATAAGTGCTAATGACTCCATTCCTTTTTGTGGTTGTAGGGGCTGTTGATTGGAGTACACTAAAACAAACCTGATCTCTCTAGGACATTCAGAAGCCAAGTTATAAGCCCACAAATGTGTAACTGGACTACTTTAAATTGACACCAGATCCGGTGACCTTTGGGACATGGTTTGACCCCCTTAGGAAAGTGCTATCATCATGAAACGTTCAGATTACTTACAACTCAATAGATTCTACCTTCCTGTAATGTTTCAGCCTGATTGGACCTTGTTTTCACACAAATGAACCCAGAATGATGTGAAATTGTGCTTCGTGCTACATAATTCTGGGTGCCATTTAAAAACCATAAGTGCTAATGACTCCATTCCTTTTTGTGGTTGTAGGGGCTGTTGATAAGAGTACACTAAAACAAACCTGACCTCTCTAGGACATTCAGAAGAAAAGTTATCAGCCCACAAATGTGTAACTGGACAACTTCTTTAAATTGACACCAGATCCCGTGACCTTTGGGACATGGCTTGACCCCCTTAGGAAAGTGCTATCATCATGAAACGTTCAGATCACTTACAACTCAATAGATTCTACCTTCCTGTAACATTTCAGCCTGATTGGACCTTGTTTTCACACAAATGAACCCAGAATGATGTGAAATTGTGCTTTGTGCAACATAATGCTGGGTGCCATTTAAAAACCATAATTGCTAATGACTCCATTCCTTTTTGGGGTATGTGGGGCTGTTAATTGAAGTACTCTAAATCAAACCTGACCTCTTTAGGATAATCAGAAGCCAAGTTATAACCCCACAAATGTGTAACTGGACTACTTCTTTAAAGTGACACCAGGCCCGGTGACCTTTGGGACATGGTTTGACCCCCTATAGGAATGTGCGATCATCATGAAACGTTCAGATCACTTACAACTCAATAGATTCTACCTTCTTGTAACGTTTCAGCCTGAATGGACCTTGTTTTCACACAAATGGACCCAGAATGATGTGAAATTGTGCTTCGTGCAACATAATTCTGGGTGCCATTTACAAACCATAAGTGCTAATGACTCCATTCCTTTTTGTGGTTGTAGGGGCTGTTGATTGGAGTACACTAAAACAAACCTGATCTCTCTAGGACATTCAGAAGCCAAGTTATAAGCCCACAAATGTGTAACTGGACTACTTCTTTAAAGTGACACCAGGCCCGGTGACCTTTGGGACATGGTTTGATCCCCTATAGGAATGTGCGATCATCATGAAACATTCATATCACTTACAACTCAATAGATTCTACCTTCTTGTAACGTTTCAGCCTGATTGGACCTTGTTTTCACACAAATGAACCCAGAATGATGTGAAATTGTGCTTCGTGCAACATAATTCTGGGTGCCATTTAAAACCCATAAGTGCTAATGACTCCATTCCTTTTTGTGGTTGTAGGGGCTGTTGATTGGAGTACACTAAAAAAACCCTGATCTCTCTAGGACATTCAGAAGCCAAGTTATAAGCCCACAAATGTGTAACTGGACTACTTTAAATTGACACCAGATCCGGTGACCTTTGGGACATGGTTTGACCCCCTTAGGAAAGTGCTATCATCATGAAACGTTCAGATTACTTACAACTCAATAGATTTTACCTTCCTGTTACATTTCTGCCTGATTGGACCTTGTTTTCACACAAATGAACCCAGAATGATGTGAAATTGTGCTTCGTGCTACATAATTCTGGGTGCCATTTAAAAACCATAAGTGCTAATGACTCCATTCCTTTTTGTGGTTGTAGGGGCTGTTGATAAGAGTACACTAAAACAAACCTGACCTCTCTAGGACATTCAGAAGAAAAGTTATCAGCCCACAAATGTGTAACTGGACTACTTCTTTAAATTGACACCAGATCCGGTGACCTTTGGGACATGGTTTGACCCCCTTAGGAAAGTGCTATCATCATGAAACAATCAGATCACTTACAACTCAATAGATTCTACCTTCCTGTAACATTTCAGCCTGATTGGACCTTGTTTTCACACAAATGAACCCAGAATGATGTGAAATTGTGCTTTGTGCAACATAATTCTGGGTGCCATTTAAAAACCATAAGTGCTAATGACTCCATTCCTTTTTGGGGTAATGGGGGCTGTTAATTGAAGTACTCTAAATCAAACCTGACCTCTTTAGGATAATCAGAAGCCAAGTTATAACCCCACAAATGTGTAACTCGACTACTTCTTTAAAGTGACACCAGGCCCGGTGACCTTTGGGACATGGTTTGACCCACTATAGGAATGTCCGATCATCATGAAACGTTCAGATCACTTACAACTCAATAGATTCTACCTTCCTGTAACGTTTCAGCCTGAATGGACCTTGTTTTCACACAAATGGACCCAGAATGATGTGAAATTGTGCTTCGTGCAACATAATTCTGGGTGCCATTTACAAACCAAAAGTGATAATGACTCCATTCCTTTTTGTGGTTGTAGGGGCTATTGATTGGAGTACACTAAAACAAACCTGATCTCTCTAGGACATTGAGAAGCCAAGTTATAAGCCCACAAATGTGTAACTGGACTACTTCTTTAAAGTGACACCAGGCCCGGTGACCTTTGGGACATGGTTTGACCCCCTTAGGAAAGTGCTTTCATCTTGAAACGTTCAGATCACTTGCAACTCAATAGATTCTACCTTCCTGTAACGTTTCAGCCTGATTGGACCTTGTTTTCACACAAATGAACCCAGAATGATGTGAAATTGTGCTTCGTGCTACATAATTCTGGGTGCCACTTAAAAACCATAAGTGCTAATGACTCCATTCCTTTTTGTGGTTGTAGGGGCTGTTGATAAGAGTACACTAAAACAAACCTGATCTCTCTAGGACATTCAGAAGCCAAGTTATAAGCCCACAAATGTGTAACTGGACTACTTCTTTAAATTGACACCAGATCCGGAAACCTTTGGGACATGGTTTGACCCCCTTAGGAAAGTGCTTTCATCTTGAAACGTTCAGATCACTTGCAACTCAATAGATTCTACCTTCCTGTAACGTTTCAGCCTGATTGGACCTTGTTTTCACACAAATGAACACAGAATGATGTGAAATTGTGCTTTGTGCAACATAATTCTGGGTGCCATTTAAAAACCATAAGTGCTAATGACTCCATTCCTTTTTGGGGTAATGGGGGCTGTTAATTGGAGTACTCTAAAACAAACCTGACCTCTTTAGGATATTCAGAAGCCAAGTTATAAGCCCACAAAGGTGTAACTGGACTACTTCTTTAAAATGACACCAGGCCCGGTGACCTTTGGGACATGGTTTGACCCCCTATAGGAATGTGTGATCATCATGAAACGTTCAGATCACTTACAACTCAATAGATTCTACCTTCTTGTAACGTTTCAGCCTCAATGGACCTTGTTTTCACACAAATGGACCCAGAAAGATGTGAAATTGTGCTTCGTGCAACATAATTCTGGGTGCCATTTACAAACCATAAGTGCTAATGACTCCATTCCTTTTTGTGGTTGTAGGGGCTGTTGATTGGAGTACACTAAAACAAACCTGATCTCTCTAGGACATTCAGAAGCCAAGTTATAAGCCCACAAATGTGTAACTGGACCACTTCTTTAAATTGACACCAGATCAGGTGACATTTGGGACATGGTTTGACCCCCTTAGGAAAGTGCTATCATCATGAAACGTTCAGATCACTTACAACTCAATAGATTCTACCTTCCTGTAACGTTTCAGCCTGATTGGACCTTGTTTTCACCAAATGAACCCAGAATGATGTGAAATTGTGCTTCGTGCAACATAATTCTGGGTGCCATTTAAAAACCATAAGTGCTAATGACTCCATTCCTTTTTATGGTTTTAGGGGCTGTTGATTGGAGTACACTAAAACAAACCTGACATCTCTAGGATATTCAGAAGCCAAGTTATAAGCCCACAAAAGTGTAACTGCACTACTTCTTTAAAGTGACACCAGGCCCGGTGACCTTTGGGACATGGTTTGACCCCCTATAGGAATGTGCGATCATCATGAAACGTTCAGATCACTTACAACTCAATAGATTCTACCTTCTTGTAACGTTTCAGCCTGATTGGACCTTGTTTTCACACAAATGGACCCAGAATGATGTGAAATGGTGCTTCGTGCAACATAATTCTGGGTGCCATTTAAAAACCATAAGTGCTAATGACTCCATTCCTTTTTGTGGTTGTAGGGGCTGTTGATTGGAGTACACTAAAACAAACCTGATCTCTCAAGGACATTCAGAAGCCAAGTTATAAGCCCACAAATGTGTAACTGGAGCACTTCTTTAAATTGACACCAGATCCGGTGACATTTGGGACATGGTTTGACCCCCTTAGGAAAGTGCTATCATCATGAAACGTTCAGATCACTTACAACTCAATAGATTCTACCTTCTTGTAGCGTTTCAGCCTGATTGGACCTTGTTTTCACACAAATGGACCCAGAATGATGTGAAATTGTGCTTCGTGCAACATAATTCTGGGTGCCATTTACAAACCATAAGTGCTAATGACTCCATTCCTTTTGTGGTTGTAGGGGCTATTGATTGGAGTACATTAACACAAACCTGATCTCTCTAGGACATTCAGAAGCCAAGTTATAAGCCCAAAAATGTGTAACTGGACTACTTCTTTAAATTGACACCAGATCCGGTGACCTTAGGGACATGCTTTGACCCCCTTAGGAAAGTGCTATCATCAAGAAACGTTCAGATCACTTACAACTCAATAGATTCTACCTTCCTGTAACGTTTCTGCCTGATTGGACCTTGTTTTCACACAAATGAACCCAGAATGATGTGAAATTGTGCTTCGTGCAACATAATTCTGGGTGCCATTTAAAAACGATAAGTGCTAATGACTCCATTCCTTTTTGTGGTTGTAGGGGCTGTTGATAAGAGTACACTAAAATAAACCTGACCTCTCTAGGACATTCAGAAGAAAAGTTATAAGGCCACAAATGTGTAACTGGACTACTTCTTTAAATTGACACCAGATCCGGTGACCTTTGGGACATGGTTTGACCCCCTTAGGAAAGTGCTATCATCATGAAACGTTCAGATCACTTACAACTCAATAGATTCTACCTTCTTGTAGCGTTTCAGCCTGATTGGACCTTGTTTTCACACAACTGGACCCAGAATGATGTGAAATGGTGCTTCGTGCAACATAATTCTGGGTGCCATTTACAAACCATAAGTGCTAATGACTCCATTCCTTTTTGTGGTTTTAGGGGCTGTTGATAAGAGTACACTAAAATAAACCTGACCTCTCTAGGACATTCAGAAGAAAAGTTATAAGCCCACAAATGTGTAACTGGACTACTTCTTTAAATTGACACCAGATCCGGTGACTTTTGGGACATGGTTTGACCCCCTTTGGAAAGTGCTATCATCATGAAACGTTCAGATCACTTACAACTCAATAGATTCAACCTTCCTGTAACATTTCAGCCTGATTGGACCTTGTTTTCACACAAATGAACCCAGAATGATGTGAAATTGTGCTTCGTGCAACATAATTCTGGGTGCCATTTACAAACCATAAGTGCTAATGACTCCATTCCTTTTTGTGGTTGTAGGGGCTGTTGATTGGAGTACATTAAAACAAACCTGATCTCTCTAGAACATTCAGAAGCCAAGTTATAAGCCCACAAATGTGTAACTGGACTACTTCTTTAAATTGACACCAGATCCGGTGGCCTTTGGGACATGGTTTGACCCCCTTAGGAATGTGCGATCATCATAAAACGTTCAGATAACTTACAACTCAATAGATTCTACCTTCCTGTAACGTTTCAGCCTGATTGGACCTTGTTGTCACACAAATGAACCCAGAATGATGTGAAATTGTGCTTCGTGCAACATAATTCTGGGTGCCATTTAAAAACCATAAGTGCTAATGACTCCATTCCTTTTTGTGGTTGTAGGGGCTGTTCATTGGAGTACACTAAAACAAACCTGATCTCTCTAGGACATTCAGAAGCCAAGTTATAAGCCCACAAATGTGTAACTGGACTACTTCTTTAAATTGACACCAGATCCGGTGACCTTTGGGACATGGTTTGACCCCCTTGGGAAAGGGCTATCATAATGAAACGTTCCGATCACTTACAACTCAATAGATTCTACCTTCCTGTAACGTTTCAGCCTGATTGGACCTTGTTTTCACACAAATGAATCCAGAAAGATGTGAAATTGTGCTTCGTGCAACATAATTCTGGGTGCCATTTACAAACCATAAGTGCTAATGACTCCATTCCTTTTTGTGGTTGTAGGGGCTTTTTATTGGAGTACACTAAAACAAACCTAACCTCTCTAGGACATTCAGAAGCCAAGATATAAGCCCACAAAGGTGTAACTGGACTACTTCTTTAAAGTGACACCAGGCCCGGTGACCTTTGGGACATGGTTTTACCCCCTATAGGAATGTGCGATCATCTTGAAACGTTCAGATCACTTACAACTCAAAAGATTCTACCTTCTTGTAGTGTTTCAGTCTGATTGGACCTTGTTTTCACACAAATGGACCCAGAATTATGTGAAATTGTGCTTCGTGCAACATAATTCTGGGTGCCATTTACAAGCCATACGTGCTAATGACTCCATTCCTTTTTGTGGTTGTAGGGGCTGTTGATTGGAGTACATTAAAACAAACCTGATCCCTCTAGGACATTCAGAAGCGCAGTTATAAGCCCACAAATGTGTAACTGGACTACTTCTTTAAATTGACACCAGATCCGGTGACCTTTGGGACATGGTTTGACCCCCTTAGTAAAGTGCTATCATCATGAAACGTTCAGATCACTTACAACTCAATAGATTCTACCTTCCTGTAACGTTTCAGCCTGATTGGACCTTGTTTTCACACAAATGGACCCAGAATGAAGTGAAATTGTGCTTCGTGCAACATAATTCTGGGTGCCATTTACAAACCATAAGTGCTAATGACTCCATTCCTTTTTGTGGTTGTAGGGGCTGTTGATTGGAGTACATTAAAACAAACCTGATCTCTCTAGGACATTCAGAAGCCAAGTTATAAGCCCACAAATGTGTAACTGGACTACTTCTTTAAATTGACACCAGATCCGTTGACCTTTGGGACATGGTTTGACCCCCTTAGGAAAGTGCTATCATCATGAAACGTTCAGATCACTTACAAGTCAATAGATTCTACCTTCCTGTAACGTTTCAGCCTGATTGGCCCTTGTTTTCACACAAATGAACCCAGAATGATGTGAAATTGTGCTTCGTGCAACATAATTCTGGATGCCATTCAAAAACCATAAGTGCTAATGACTCCATTCCTTTTTGTGGTTGTAGGGGCTGTTGATTGGAGTATACCAAAACAAACCTGATCTCTCTAGGACATTCAGAAGCCAAGTTATAAGCCCACAAAGGTGTAACTGGACTACTTCTTTAAAGTGACACCAGGCCCGGTGACCTTTGGGACATGGATTGACCCCCTATAGGAATGTGCGATCATCATGAAACGTTCAGATCACTTACAACTCAATAGATTCTACCTTCCTGTAACGTTTCAGCCTGATTGGACCTTGTTTTCACACAAATGGACCCAGAAAGAAGTGAAATTGTGCTTCGTGCAACATAATTCTGGGTGCCATTTACAAACCATAAGTGCTAATGACTCCATTCCTTTTTGTGGTTGTAGGGGCTGTTGATTGGAGTACATTAAAACAAACCTGATCTCTCTAGGACATTCAGAAGCCAAGTTATAAGCCCACAAATGTGTAACTGGACTACTTCTTTAAATTGACACCAGATCCGTTGACCTTTGGGACATGGTTTGACCCCCTTAGGAAAGTGCTATCATCATGAAACGTTCAGATCACTTACAAGTCAATAGATTCTACCTTCCTGTAACGTTTCAGCCTGATTGGCCCTTGTTTTCACACAAATGAACCCAGAATGATGTGAAATTGTGCTTTGTGCAACATAATTCTGGATGCCATTCGAAAACCATAAGTGCTAATGACTCCATTCCTTTTTGTGGTTGTAGGGGCTGTTGATTGGAGTATACCAAAACAAACCTGATCTCTCTAGGACATTCAGAAGCCAAGTTATAAGCCCACAAAGGTTTAACTGGACTACTTCTTTAAAGTGACACCAGGCCCGGTGACCTTTGGGACATGGATTGACCCCCTATAGGAATGTGCGATCATCATGAAACGTTCAGATCACTTACAACTCAATAGATTCTACCTTCTTGTAACGTTTCAGCCTGATTGGACCTTGTTTTCACAAAAATGGACCCAGAATGATGTGAAATTGTGCTTCGTGCAACATAATTCTGGGTGCCATTTACAAACCATAAGTGCTAATGACTCCATTCCTTTTTGGGGTAATGGGGGCTGTTAATTGGAGTACATTAAAACAAACCTGAACCCTCTAGGACATTCAGACGCCAAGTTATAAGCCGACAAATGTGTAACTGGACTACTTCTTTAAATTGACACCAGATCCGGTGACCTTTGGGACATGGTATGACCCCCTTAGGAAAGTGCTATCATCATGAAACGTTCAGATCACTTACAACTCAATAGATTCTACCTTCCTGTAACGTTTCAGCCTGATTGGACCTTGTTTTCACACAAATGAACCCAGAATGATGTGAAATTGTGCTTCGTGCAACATAATTCTGGGTGCCATTTACAAACCATAAGTGCTAATGACTCCATTCCTTTTTGTGGTTGTAGGGGCTGTTGATGGGAGTACACTAAAATAAACCTGATCTCTATAGGACATTCAGAAGCCAAGTTATAAGCCCACAAATGTGTAACTGGACTACTTCTTTAAATTGACACCAGATCCGGTGACCTTTGGGACATGTTTTGACCCCCTTAGGAAAGTGCTATCATCATGAAACGTTCAGATCACTTACAACTCAATAGATTCTACCTTCCTGTAACATTTCAGCCTGATTGGACCTTGTTTTCACACAAATGAACCCAGAATCATGTGAAATTGTGCTTCGTGCAACATAATTCTGGGTGCCAATTACAAACCATAAGTGCTAATTACTGTGGTTGTAGGGGCTTTTGATTGGAGTACACTAAAACAAACCTAACCTCTCTAGGACATTCAGAAGCCAAGTTATAAGCCCACAAAGGTGTAACTGGACTACTTCTTTAAAGTGACACCAGGCCCGGTGACCTTTGGGACATGATTTTACCCCCTATAGGAATGTGCGATCATCTTGAAACGTTCAGATCACTTACAACTCAATAGATTCTACCTTCTTGTAGCGTTTCAGCCTGATTGGACCTTGTTTTCACACAAATGGACCCAGAATGATGTGAATTTGTGCTTCGTGCAACATAATTCTGGGTGCCATTTACAAACTATAAGTGCTAATGACGCCATTCCTTTTTGTGGTTGTAGGGGCTGTTGATTGGAGTACATTAAAACAAACCTGATCTCTCTAGGACATTCAGAAGCCAAGTTATAAGCCCACAAATGTGTAACTGGACTACTTCTTTAAAGTGACACCAGGCCCGGTGACCTTTGGGACATGGTTTGACCCCCTATAGGAATGTGCGATCATCATGAAACGTTCAGATCACTTACAACTCAATAGATTCTACCTTCTTGTAACGTTTCAGCCTGACTGGACCTTGTTTTAGCACAAATGGACCCAGAATGATGTGAAATTGTGCTTGGTGCAATATAATTCTGGATGCCATTCAAAAACCATAAGTGCTAATGACTCCATTCCTTTTTGTGGTTGTAGGGGCTGTTGATTGGAGTATACTAAAACAAACCTGATCTCTCTAGGACATTCAGAAGCCAAGTTATAAGCCCACAAAGGTGTATCTGGACTACTTCTTTAAAGTGACACCAGGCCCGGTGACCTTTGGGACATGGATTGACCCCCTATATGAATGTGCGATCATCATGAAACGTTCAGATCACTTACAACTCAATAGATTCTACCTTCTTGTAACGTTTCAGCCTGATTGGACCTTGTTTTCACACAAATGGACCCAGAATGATGTGAAATTGTGCTTCGTGCAACATAATTCTGGGTGCCATTTACAAACCATAAGTGCTAATGACTCCATTCCTTTTTGGGGTAATGGGGGCTGTTAATTGGAGTACGCTAAAACAAACCTGATCTCTCTAGGACATTCAGAAGCCAAGTTATAAGCCCACAAATGTGTAACAAGACTACTTCTTTAAATTGACACCAGTTCCGGTGACCTTTGGGACATGGTTTGACCCCCTTAGGAAAGTGCTATCATCATGAAACGTTCAGATCACTTTCAACTCAATAAATTCTACCTTCCTGTAATGTTTCAGCCTGATTGGACCTTGTTTTCACACAACTGGACCCAGAATGATGTGAAATTGTGCTTCATGCAACATAAATCTGGGTGCCATTTACAAACCATAAGTGCTAATGACTCCATTCCTTTTTGTGGTTGTAGGGGCTGTTGATTGGAGTACATTAAAACAAACCTGATCTCTCTAGGACATTCAGACGCCAAGTTATAAGCCGACAAATGTGTAACTGGACTACTTCTTTAAATTGACACCAGATCCTGTGACCTTTGGGACATGGTATGACCCCCTTAGGAAAGTGCTATCATCATGAAACGTACAGATCACTTACAACTCAATAGATTCTACCTTCCTGTAACGTTTCAGCCTGATTGGACCTTGTTTTCACACAAATGAACCCAGAAGGATGTGAAATTGTGCTTCGTGCAACATAATTCTGGGTGCCATTTACAAACCATAAGTGCTAATGACTCCATTCCTTTTTGTGGTTGTAGGGGCTGTTGATGGGAGTACACTAAAATAAACCTGATCTCTCTAGGACATTCAGAAGCCAAGTTATAAGCCCACAAATGTGTAACTGGACTACTTCTTTAAATTGACACCAGATCCGGTGACCTTTGGGACATGGTTTGACCCCCTTAGGAAAGTGCTATCATCATGAAACGTTCAGATCACTTACAACTCAATAGATTCTACCTTCCTGTAACATTTCAGCCTGATTGGACCTTGTTTTCACACAAATGAACCCAGAATGATGTGAAATTGTGCTTCGTGCAACATAATTCTGGGTGCCAATTACAAACCATAAGTGCTAATGACTGTGGTTGTAGGGGCTTTTGATTGGAGTACACTAAAACAAACCTAACCTCTCTAGGACATTCAGAACTCAAGTTATAAGCCCACAAAGGTGTAACTGGACTACTTCTTTAAAGTGACACCAGGCTCGGTGACCTTTGGGACATGATTTTACCCCCTTAGGAATGTGCGATCATCTTGAAACGTTCAGATCAATTACAACTCAATAGATTCTACCTTCTTGTAGCGTTTCAGCCTGATTGGACCTTGTTTTCAAACAAATGGACCCAGAATGATGTGAAATTGTGCTTCGTGCAACATAATTCTGGGTGCCATTTACAAACTATAAGTGCTAATGACGCCATTCCTTTTTGTGGTTGTAGGGGCTGTTGATTGGAGTACATTAAAACAAACCTGATCTCTCTAGGACATTCAGAAGCCAAGTTATAAGCCCACAAATGTGTAACTGGACTACTTCTTTAAAGTGACACCATGCCCGGTGACCTTTGGGACATGGTTTGACCCCCTATAGGAATGTGCGATCATCATGAAACGTTCAGATCACTTACAACTCAATAGATTCTACCTTCTTGTAACGTTTCAGCCTGACTGGACCTTGTTTTCACACAAATGGACCCAGAATGATGTGAAATTGTGCTTCGTGCAACATAATTCTGGGTGCCATTTACAAACCATAAGTGCTAATGACTCCATTCCTTTTTGTGGTTGTAGGGGCTGTTGATAAGAGTACACTAAAATAAACCTGATCTCTCTAGGACATTCAGAAGCCAAGTTATAAGCCCACAAATGTGTAACTGGACTACTTCTTTAAATTGACACCAGATCCGGTGACCTTTGGGACATGGTTTGACCCCCTTTGGAAAGTGCTATCATTATGAAACGTTCAGATCACTTACAACTCAATAGATTCTACCTTCCTGTAACGTTTAAGCCTGATTGGACCTTGTTTTCACACAAATGAACCCAGAATGATGTGAAATTGTGCTTCGTGCAACATAATTCTGGGTGCCAATTACAAACCATAAGTGCTAATGACTGTGGTTGTAGGGGCTTTTGATTGGAGTACACTAAAACAAACCTAACCTCTCTAGGACATTCAGAAGCCAAGTTATAAGCCCACAAAGGTGTAACTGGACAACTTCTTTAAAGTGACACCAGGCCCGGTGACCTTTGGGACATGGTTTTACCCCCTATAGGAATGTGCGATCATCTTGAAACGTTCAGATCACTTACAACTCAATAGATTCTACCTTCTTGTAGCGTTTCAGCCTGATTGGACCTTGTTTTCACCTAAATGGACCCAGAATGATGTGAAATTGTGCTTCGTGCAACATAATTCTGGGTGCCATTTACAAACTATAAGTGCTAATGACTCCATTCCTTTTTGTGGTTGTAGGGGCTGTTGATTGGAGTACATTAAAACAAACCTGATCTCTCTAGGACATTCAGAAGCCAAGTTATAAGCCCACAAATGTGTAACTGGACTACTTCTTTAAAGTGACACCAGGCCCGGTGACCTTTGGGACATGGTTTGACCCCCTATAGGAATGTGCGATCATCATGAAACGTTCAGATCACTTACAACTCAATAGATTCTACCTTCTTGTAACGTTTCAGCCTGACTGGACCTTGTTTTCACACAAATGGACCCAGAATGATGTGAAATTGTGCTTCGTGCAACATAATTCTGGGTGCCATTTACAAACCATGAGTGCTAATGACTCCATTCCTTTTTGTGATTGTAGGGGCTGTTGATTGGAGTACACTAAAACAAACCTGATCTCTCTAGGACATTCAGAAGCCAAGTTATAAGCCCAAATATGTGTAACTGGACTACTTCTTTAAATTGACACCAGATCCGGTGACCTTTGGGACATGGTTTGACCCCCTTAGGAAAGTGCTATCATCATGAAACGTTCAGATCACTTACAACTCAATAGATTCTACCTTCTTGTAACGTTTCAGCCTGACTGGACCTTGTTTTCACACAAATGGACCCAGAATGAAGTGAAATTGTGCTTCGTGCAACATAATTCTGGGTGCCATTTACAAACCATAAGTGCTAATGACTCCATTCCTTTTTGTGGTTGTAGGGGCTTTTGATTGGAGTACACTAAAACAAACCTGATCTCTCTAGGACATTCAGAAGCCAAGTTATAAGCCCACAAATGTGTAACTGGACTACTTCTTTAAATTGACACCAGATCCGGTGACCTTTGGGACATGGTTTGACCCCCTTAGGAAAGTGCTATCATAATGAAACGTTCAGATCACTTACAACTCAATAGATTCTACCTTCCTGTAACGTTTCAGCCTGATTGGACCTTGTTTTCACACAAATGAATCCAGAATGATGTGAAATTGTGCTTCGTGCAACATCATTCTGGGTGCCATTTACAAACCATAAGTGCTAATGACTCCATTCCTTTTTGTGGTTGTAAGGGCTTTTGATTGGAGTACACTAAAACAAACCTAACCTCTCTAGGACATTCAGAAGCCAAGTTATAAGCCCACAAAGGTGTAACTGGACTACTTCTTTAAATTGACACCAGGCCCGGTGACCTTTGGGACATGGTTTTATCCCCTATAGGAATGTGCGATCATCTTGAAACGTTCAGATCACTTACAACTCAATAGATTCTACCTTCTTGTAGTGTTTCAGTCTGATTGGACCTTGTTTTCACACAAATGGACCCAGAATGATGTGAAATTGTGCTTCGTGCAACATAATTCAGGGTGCCATTTACAAACCATAAGTGCTAATGACTCCATTCCTTTTTGGGGTAATGGGGGCTGTTAATTGGAGTACGCTAAAACAAACCAGATCTCTCTAGGACATTCAGAAGCCAAGTTATAAGCCCACAAATGTGTAACAAGACTACTTCTTTAAATTGACACCAGTTCCGGTGACCTTTGGGACATGGTTTGACCCCCTTAGGAAAGTGCTATCATCATGAAACGTTCAGATCACTTACAACTCAATAAATTCTACCTTCCTGTAATGTTTCAGCCTGATTGGACCTTGTTTTCACACAACTGGACCCAGAATGATGTGAAATTGTGCTTCGTGCAACATAAATCTGGGTGCCATTTACAAACCATAAGTGCTAATGACTCCATTCCTTTTTGTGGTTGTAGGGGCTGTTGATTGGAGTACATTAAAACAAACCTGATCTCTCTAGGACATTCAGACGCCAAGTTATAAGCCGACAAATGTGTAACTGGACTACTTCTTTAAATTGACACCAGATCCGGTGACCTTTGGGACATGGTATGACCCCCTTAGGAAAGTGCTATCATCATGAAACGTACAGATCACTTACAACTCAATAGATTCTACCTTCCTGTAACGTTTCAGCCTGATTGGACCTTGTTTTCACACAAATGAACCCAGAATGATGTGAAATTGTGCTTCGTGCAACATAATTCTGGGTGCCATTTACAAACCATAAGTGCTAATGACTCCATTCCTTTTTGTGTTTGTAGGGGCTGTTGATGGGAGTACACTAAAATAAACCTGATCTCTCTAGGACATTCAGAAGCCAAGTTATAAGCCCACAAATGTGTAACTGGACTACTTCTTTAAATTGACACCAGATCCGGTGACCTTTGGGACATGGTTTGACCCCCTTAGGAAAGTGCTATCATCATGAAACGTTCACATCACTTACAACTCAATAGATTCTACCTTCCTGTAACGTTTCAGCCTGATTGGACCTTGTTTTCACACAAATGAACCCAGAATGATGTGAAATTGTGCTTCGTGCAACATAATTCTGGGTGCCATTTAAAAACCTTAAGTGCTAATGACTCCATTCCTTTTTGTGGTTCTAGGGGCTTTTGATTGGAGTGCACTAAAACAAACCTAACCTCTCTAGGACATTCAGAACTCAAGTTATAAGCCCACAAAGGTGTAACTGGACTACTTCTTTAAAGTGACACCAGGCCCGGTGACCTTTGGGACATGATTTTACCCCCTTAGGAATGTGCGATCATCTTGAAACGTTCAGATCAATTACAACTCAATAGATTCTACCTTCTTGTAGCGTTTCAGCCTGATTGGACCTTGTTTTCACACAAATGGACCCAGAATGATGTGAAATTGTGCTTCGTGCAACATAATTCTGGGTGCCATTTACAAACTATAAGTGCTAATGACGCCATTCCTTTTTGTGGTTGTAGGGGCTGTTGATTGGAGTACATTAAAACAAACCTGATCCTTCTAGGACATTCAGAAGCCAAGTTATAAGCCCACAAATGTGTAACTGGACTACTTCTTTAAAGTGACACCAGGCCCGGTGACATTTGGGACATGGTTTGACCCCCTATAGGAATGTGCGATCATCATGAAACGTTCAGATCACTTACAACTCAATAGATTCTACCTTCTTGTAACGTTTCAGCCTGACTGGACCTTGTTTTCACACAAATGGACCCAGAATGATGTGAAATTGTGCTTCGTGCAACATAATTCTGGGTGCCATTTACAAACCATAAGTGCTAATGACTCCATTCCTTTTTGTGGTTGTAGGGGCTGTTGATGGGAGTACACTAAAATAAACCTGATCTCTCTAGGACATTCAGAAGCCAAGTTATAAGCCCACAAATGTGTAACTGGACTACTTCTTTAAATTGACACCAGATCCGGTGACCTTTGGGACATGGTTTGACCCCCTTTGGAAAGTGCTATCATTATGAATCGTTCAGATCACTTACAACTCAATAGATTCTACCTTCCTGTAACGTTTAAGCCTGATTGGACCTTGTTTTCACACAAATGAACCCAGAATGATGTGAAATTGTGCTTCGTGCAACATAATTCTGGGTGCCAATTACAAACCATAAGTGCTAATGACTGTGGTTGTAGGGGCTTTTGATTGGAGTACACTAAAACAAACCTAACCTCTCTAGGACATTCAGAAGCCAAGTTATAAGCCCACAAAGGTGTAACTGGACTACTTCTTTAAAGTGACACCAGGCCCGGTGACCTTTGGGACATGGTTTTACCCCCTATAGGAATGTGCGATCATCTTGAAACGTTCAGATCACTTACAACTCAATAGATTCTACCTTCTTGTAGCGTTTCAGCCTGATTGGACATTGTTTTCACCTAAATGGACCCAGAATGATGTGAAATTGTGCTTCGTGCAACATAATTCTGGGTGCCATTTACAAACCATGAGTACTAATGACTCCATTCCTTTTTGTGGTTGTAGTGGCTGTTGATTGGAGTACACTAAAACAAACCTGATCTCTCTAGGACATTCAGAAGCCAAGTTATAAGCCCAAATATGTGTAACTGGACTACTTCTTTAAATTGACACCAGGCCCGGTGACCTTTGGGTCATGGTTTTACCCCCTTTAGGAATGTGCGATCATCTTGAAACGTTCAGATCACTTACAACTCAATAGATTCTACCTTCTTGTAGTGTTTCAGTCTGATTGGACCTTGTTTTCACACAAATGGACCCAGAATTATGTGAAATTGTGCTTCGTGCAACATAATTCTGGGTGCCATTTACAAACCATAAGTGCTAATGACTCCATTCCTTTTTGTGGTTGTAGGGGCTGTTGATTGGAGTACATTAAAACAAACCTGATCCCTCTAGGACATTCAGAAGCCAAGTTATAAGCCCACAAATGTGTAACTGGACTACTTCTTTAAATTGACACCAGATCCGGTGACCTTTGGGACATGGTTTGACCCCCTTAGTAAAGTGCTATCATCATGAAACGTTCAGATCACTTACAACTCAATAGATTCTACCTTCCTGTAACGTTTCAGCCTGATTGGACCTTGTTTTCACACAAATGGACCCAGAATGAAGTGAAATTGTGCTTCGTCCAACATAATTCTGGGTGCCATTTACAAACCATAAGTGCTAATGACTCCATTCCTTTTTGTGGTTGTAGGGGCTGTTAATTGGAGTACTTTAAAACAAACCTGATCTCTCTAGGACATTCAGAAGCGCAGTTATAAGCCCACAAATGTGTAACTGGACTACTTCTTTAAATTGACACCAGATCCGGTGACCTTTGGGACATGGTTTGACCCCCTTTGGAAAGTGCTATCATTATGAAACGTTCAGATCACTTACAACTCAATAGATTCTACCTTCCTGTAACGTTTCAGCCGGATTGGACCTTGTTTTCACACAAATGAACCCAGAATGATGTGAAATTGTGCTTCGTGCAACATAATTCTGGGTGCCAATTACAAACCATAAGTGCTAATGACTGTGGTTGTAGGGGTTTTTGATTGGAGTACACTAAAACAAACCTAACTTCTCTAGGACATTCAGAAGCCAAGTTATAAGCCCACAAAGGTGTAACTGGACTACTTCTTTAAAGTGACACCAGGCCCGGTGACCTTTGGGACATGGTTTTACCTCCTATAGGAATGTGCGATCATCTTGAAACGTTCAGATTACTTACAACTCAATAGATTCTACCTTCTTGTAGCGTTTCAGCCTGATTGGACCTTGTTTTCACACAAATGGACCCAGAATGATGTGAAATTGTGCTTCGTGCAACATAATTCTGGGTGCCATTTACAAACTATAAGTGCTAATGACTCCATTCCTTTTTGTGGTTGTAGGGGCTGTTGATTGGAGTACATTAAAACAAACCTGATCTCTCTAGGACATTCAGAAGCCAAGTTATAAGCCCACAAATGTGTAACTGGACTACTTCTTTAAAGTGACACCAGGCCCGGTGACCTTTGGGACATGGTTTGACCCCCTATAGGAATGTGCGATCATCATGAAACGTTCAGATCACTTACAACTCAATAGATTCTACCTTCTTGTAACGTTTCAGCCTGACTGGACCTTGTTTTCACACAAATGGACCCAGAATGATGTGAAATTGTGCTTCGTGCAACATAATTCTGGGTGCCATTTACAAACCATGAGTGCTAATGACTCCATTCCTTTTTGTGATTGTAGGGGCTGTTGATTGGAGTACACTAAAACAAACCTGATCTCTCTAGGACATTCAGAAGCCAAGTTATAAGCCCACAAATGTGTAACTTGACTACTTCTTTAAATTGACACCAGATCCGGTGACCTTTGGGACATGGTTTGACCCCCTTAGGAAAGTGCTATCATCATGAAACGTTCAGATCACTTACAACTCAATAGATTCTACCTTCTTGTAACGTTTCAGCCTGACTGGACCTTGTTTTCACACAAATGGACCCAGAATGAAGTGAAATTGTGCTTCGTGCAACATAATTCTGGGTGCCATTTACAAACCATAAGTGCTAATGACTCCATTCCTTTTTGTGGTTGTAGGGGCTTTTGATTGGAGTACACTAAAACAAACCTGATCTCTCTAGGACATTCAGAAGCCAAGTTATAAGCCCACAAATGTGTAACTGGACTACTTCTTTAAATTGACACCAGATCCGGTGACCTTTGGGACATGGTTTGACCCCCTTAGGAAAGTGCTATCATCATGAAACGTTCAGATCACTTACAACTCAATAGATTCTACCTTCCTGTAACGTTTCAGCCTGATTGGACCTTGTTTTCACACAAATGAATCCAGAATGATGTGAAATTGTGCTTCGTGCAACATAATTCTGGGTGCCATTTACAAACCATAAGTGCTAATGACTCCATTCCTTTTTGTTGTTGTAGGGGCTTTTGATTGGAGTACACTAAAACAAACCTAACCTCTCTAGGACATTCAGAAGCCAAGTTATAAGCCCACAAAGGTGTAACTGGACTACTTCTTTAAATTGACACCAGGCCCGGTGACCTTTGGGACATGGTTTTACCCCCTATAGGAATGTGCGATCATCTTGAAACGTTCAGATCACTTACAACTCAATAGATTCTACCTTCTTGTAGTGTTTCAATCTGATTGGACCTTGTTTTCACACAAATGGACCCAGAATTATGTGAAATTGTGCTTCGTGCAACATAATTCTGGGTGCCATTTACAAACCATAAGTGCTAATGACTCCATTCCTTTTTGTGGTTGTAGGGGCTGTTGATTGGAGTACATTAAAACAATCCTGATCCCTCTAGGACATTCAGAAGCGCAGTTATAAGCCCACAAATGTGTTACTGGACTACTTCTTTAAATTGACACCAGATCCGGTGACCTTTGGGACATGGTTTGACCCCCTTAGTAAAGTGCTATCATCATGAAACGTTCAGATCACTTACAACTCAATAGATTCTACCTTCCTGTAACGTTTCAGCCTGATTGGACCTTGTTTTCACACAAATGGACCCAGAATGAAGTGAAATTGTGCTTCGTGCAACATAATTCTGGGTGCCATTTACAAACCATAAGTGCTAATGACTCCATTCCTTTTTGTGGTTGTAGGGGCTGTTGATTGGAGTACATTAAAACAAACCTGATCTCTCTAGGACATTCAGAAGCGCAGTTATAAGCCCACAAATGTGTAACTGGACTACTTCTTTAAATTGACACCAGATCCGGTGACCTTTGGGACATGGTTTGACCCCCTTAGGAAAGTGCTATCATCATGAAACGTTCAGATCACTTACAAGTCAATAGATTCTACCTCACTGTAACGTTTCAGCCTGATTGGACCTTGTTTTCACACAAATGAACCCAGAATGATGTGAAATTGTGCTTCGTGCAACATAATTCTGGATGCCATTCAAAAACCATAAGTGCTAATGACTCCATTCCTTTTTGTGGTTGTAGGGGCTGTTGATTGGAGTACATTAAAACAAACCTGATCTCTCTAGGACATTCAGAAGCCAAGTTATAAGCCCACAAATGTGTAACTGGACTACTTCTTTAAATTGACACCAGATCCGTTGACCTTTGGGACATGGTTTGACCCCCTATAGGAATGTGCGGTCATCATGAAACGTTCAGATCACTTACAACTCAATAGATTCTACCTTCTTGTAATGTTTCAGCCTGATTGGACCTTGTTTTCACACAAATGAACCCAGAATGATGTGAAATTGTGCTTCGTGCAACATAATTCTGGATGCCATTCAAAAACCATAAGTGCTAATGACTCCATTCCTTTTTGTGGTTGTAGGGGCTGTTGATTGGAGTACATTAAAACAAACCTGATCTCTCTAGGACATTCAGAAGCCAAGTTATAAGCCCACAAATGTGTAACTGGACTACTTCTTTAAATTGACACCAGATCCGTTGACCTTTGGGACATGGTTTGACCCCCTTAGGAAAGTGCTATCATCATGAAACGTTCAGATCACTTACAAGTCAATAGATTCTACCTTCCTGTAACGTTTCAGCCTGATTGGACCTTGTTTTCACACAAATGAACCCAGAATGATGTGAAATTGTGCTTCGTGCAACATAATTCTGGATGCCATTCACAAACCATAAGTGCTAATGACTCCATTCCTTTTTGTGGTTGTAGGGGCTGTTGATTGGAGTATACTAAAAAAAAAACCTGATCTCTCTAGGACATTCAGAAGCCAAGTTATAAGCCCACAAAGGTGTAACTGGACTACTTCTTTAAAGTGACACCAGGCCCGGTGACCTTTGGGACATGGATTGACCCCCTATAGGAATGTGCGGTCATCATGAAACGTTCAGATCACTTACAACTCAATAGATTCTACCTTCTTGTAATGTTTCAGCCTGATAGGACCTTGTTTTCACACAAATGGACCCAGAATGATGTGAAATTGTGCTTCGTGCAACATAATTCTGGGTGCCATTTACAAACCATAAGTGCTAATGACTCCATTCCTTTTTGGGGTAATTTGGGCTGTTAATTGGAGTACGCTAAAACAAACCTGATCTCTCTAGGACATTCAGAAGCCAAGTTATAAGCCCACAAATGTGTAACTGGACTACTTCTTTAAATTGACACCAGTTCCGGTGACCTTTGGGACATGGTTTGACCCCCTTAGGAAAGTGCTATCATCATGAAACGTTCAGATCACTTACAACTCAATAGATTCTACCTTCCTGTAACGTTTCAGCCTGATTGGACCTTGTTTTCACACAAATGAACCCAGAATGATGTGAAATTGTGCTTCGTGCAACATAAATCTGGGTGCCAATTACAAACCATAAGTGCTAATGACTGTGGTTGTAGGGGCTTTTGATTGGAGTACACTAAAACAAACCTGAACTCTCTAGGACATTCAGAAGCCAAGTTAAAAGCCCACAAATGTGTAACTGGACTACTTCTTTAAATTGACACCAGATCCGTTGACCTTTGGGACATGGTTTGACCCCCTTAGGAAAGTGCTATCATCATGAAACGTTCAGATCACTTACAAGTCAATAGATTCTACCTTCCTGTAACGTTTCAGCCTGATTGGACCTTGTTTTCACACAAATGAACCCAGAATGATGTGAAATTGTGCTTCGTGCAACATAATTCTGGATGCCATTCACAAACCATAAGTGCTAATGACTCCATTCCTTTTTGTGGTTGTAGGGGCTGTTGATTGGAGTATACTAAAAAAAAAACCTGATCTCTCTAGGACATTCAGAAGCCAAGTTATAAGCCCACAAAGGTGTAACTGGACTACTTCTTTAAAGTGACACCAGGCCCGGTGACCTTTGGGACATGGATTGACCCCCTATAGGAATGTGCGGTCATCATGAAACGTTCAGATCACTTACAACTCAATAGATTCTACCTTCTTGTAATGTTTCAGCCTGATAGGACCTTGTTTTCACACAAATGGACCCAGAATGATGTGAAATTGTGCTTCGTGCAACATAATTCTGGGTGCCATTTACAAACCATAAGTGCTAATGACTCCATTCCTTTTTGGGGTAATTTGGGCTGTTAATTGGAGTACGCTAAAACAAACCTGATCTCTCTAGGACATTCAGAAGCCAAGTTATAAGCCCACAAATGTGTAACTGGACTACTTCTTTAAATTGACACCAGTTCCGGTGACCTTTGGGACATGGTTTGACCCCCTTAGGAAAGTGCTATCATCATGAAACGTTCAGATCACTTACAACTCAATAGATTCTACCTTCCTGTAACGTTTCAGCCTGATTGGACCTTGTTTTCACACAAATGAACCCAGAATGATGTGAAATTGTGCTTCGTGCAACATAAATCTGGGTGCCAATTACAAACCATAAGTGCTAATGACTGTGGTTGTAGGGGCTTTTGATTGGAGTACACTAAAACAAACCTGAACTCTCTAGGACATTCAGAAGCCAAGTTAAAAGCCCACAAATGTGTAACTGGACTACTTCTTTAAATTGACACCAGATCTGGTGACCTTTGGGACATGGTTTGACCCCCTTAGGAAAGTGCTATCATCATGAAACGTTCAGATCACTTACAACTCAATAGATTCTACCTTCTTGTAACGTTTCAGCCTGACTGGACCTTGTTTTCACACAAATGGACCCAGAATGAAGTGAAATTGTGCTTCGTGCAACATAATTCTGGGTGCCATTTACAAACCATAAGTGCTAATGACTCCATTCCTTTTTGTGGTTGTAGGGGCTGTTGATTGGAGTACACTAAAACAAACCTGACCTCTCTAGGACATTCAGAAGCCAAGTTATAAGCCTACAAATGTGTAACCGGACTACTTCTTTAAAGTGACACCAGATCCGGTGACCTTTGGGACATCGTTTGACCCCCTTAGGAAAGTGCTATCATCATGAAACGTTCAGATCACTTACAACTCAATAGATTCTACCTTCCTGTAACGTTTCAGCCTGATTGGACCTTGTTTTCACACAAATAAACCCAGAATGATGTGAAATTGTGCTTCGTGCAACATAATTCTGGGTGCCATTTAAAAACCATAAATGCTAATGACTCCATTCCTTTTTGGGGTAATGGGGGCTGTTAATTGGAGTACGCTAAAACAAACCTGATCTCTCTAGGACATTCAGAAGCCAAGTTATAAACCCACAAATGTGTAACTGGACTACTTCTTTAAATTGACACCAGTTCCGGTGACCTTTGGGACATGGTTTGACCCCCTTAGGAAAGTGCTATCATCATGAAACGTTCAGATCACTTACAACTCAATAGATTCTACCTTCCTGTAACGTTTCAGCCTGATTGGACCTTGTTTTCACACAAATGGACCCAGAATGAAGTGAAATTGTGCTTCGTGCAACATAATTCTGGGTGCCATTTACAAACCATAAGTGCTAATGACTCCATTCCTTTTTGTGGTTGTAGGGGCTGTTGATTGGAGTACATTAAAACAAACCTGATCTCTCTAGGACATTCAGAAGCGCAGTTATAAGCCCACAAATGTGTAACTGGACTACTTCTTTAAATTGACACCAGATCCGGTGACCTTTGGGACATGGTTTGACCCCCTTAGGAAAGTGCTATCATCATGAAACGTTCAGATCACTTACAAGTCAATAGATTCTACCTTCCTGTAACGTTTCAGCCTGATTGGACCTTGTTTTCACACAAATGAACCCAGAATGATGTGAAATTGTGCTTCGTGCAACATAATTCTGGATGCCATTCAAAAACAATAAGTGCTAATGACTCCATTCCTTTTTGTGGTTGTAGGGGCTGTTGATTGGAGTATACTAAAACAAACCTGATCTATCTAGGACATTCAGAAGCCAAGTTATAAGCCCACAAAGGTGTAACTGGACTACTTCTTTAAAGTGACACCAGGCCCGGTGACCTTTGGGACATGGATTGACCCCCTATAGGAATGTGCGGTCATCATGAAACGTTCAGATCACTTACAACTCAATAGATTCTACCTTCTTGTAACGTTTCAGCCTGATTGGACCTTGTTTTCACACAAATGGACCCAGAATGATGTGAAATTGTGCTTCGTGCAACATAATTCTGGGTGCCATTTACAAACCATAAGTGCTAATGACTCCCTTCCTTTTTGGCGTAATGGGGGCTGTTAATTGGAGTACGCTAAAACAAACCTGATCTCTTTAGGACATTCAGAAGCCAAGTTATAAGCCCACAAATGTGTAACTGGACTACTTCTTTAAATTGACACCAGTTCCGGTGACCTTTGGGACATGGTTTGACCCCCTTAGGAAAGTGCTATCATCATGAAACGTTCAGATCACTTACAACTCAATAGATTGTACCTTCATGTAACGTTTCAGCCTGATTGGACCTTGTTTTCACACAAATGAACCCAGAATGATGTGAAATTGTGCTTCGTGCAACATAATTCTGGGTGCCATTTACAAACCATAAGTGCTAATGACTCCATTCCTTTTTGTGGTTGTAGGGGCTGTTGATTGGAGTACACTAAAACAAACCTGACCTCTCTAGGACATTCAGAAGCCAAGTTATAAGCCTACAAATGTGTAACCGGACTACTTCTTTAAAGTGACACCAGATCCGGTGACCTTTGGGACATGGTTTGACCCCCTTAGGAAAGTGCTATCATCATGAAACGTTCAGATCACTTACAACTCAATAGATTCTACCTTCCTGTAACGTTTCAGCCTGATTGGACCTTGTTTTCACACAAATGAACCCAGAATGATGTGAAATTGTGCTTCGTGCAACATAATTCTGGGTGCCATTTAAAAACCATAAATGCTAATGACTCCATTCCTTTTTGGGGTAATGGGGGCTGTTAATTGGAGTACGCTAAAACAAACCTGATCTCTCTAGGACATTCAGAAGCCAAGTTATAAACCCACAAATGTGTAACTGGACTACTTCTTTAAATTGACACCAGTTCCGGTGACCTTTGGGACATGGTTTGACCCCCTTAGGAAAGTGCTATCATCATGAAACGTTCAGATCACTTACAACTCAATAGATTCTACCTTCCTGTAACGTTTCAGCCTGATTGGACCTTGTTTTCACACAAATGGACCCAGAATGAAGTGAAATTGTGCTTCGTGCAACATAATTCTGGGTGCCATTTACAAACCATAAGTGCTAATGACTCCATTCCTTTTTGTGGTTGTAGGGGCTGTTGAATGGAGTACATTAAAACAAACCTGATCCCTCTAGGACATTCAGAAGCGCAGTTATAAGCCCACAAATGTGTAACTGGACTACTTCTTTAAATTGACACCAGATCCGGTGACCTTTGGGACATGGTTTGACCCCCTTAGTAAAGTGCTATCATCATGAAACGTTCAGATCACTTACAACTCAATAGATTCTACCTTCCTGTAACGTTTCAGCCTGATTGGACCTTGTTTTCACACAAATGGACCCAGAATGAAGTGAAATTGTGCTTCGTGCAACATAATTCTGGGTGCCATTTACAAACCATAAGTGCTAATGACTCCATTCCTTTTTGTGGTTGTAGGGGCTGTTGATTGGAGTACATTAAAACAAACCTGATCTCTCTAGGACATTCAGAAGCGCAGTTATAAGCCCACAAATGTGTAACTGGACTACTTCTTTAAATTGACACCAGATCCGGTGACCTTTGGGACATGGTTTGACCCCCTTAGGAAAGTGCTATCATCATGAAACGTTCAGATCACTTACAAGTCAATAGATTCTACCTTCCTGTAACGTTTCAGCCTGATTGGACCTTGTTTTCACACAAATGGACCCAGAATGAAGTGAAATTGTGCTTCGTGCAACATAATTCTGGGTGCCATTTACAAACCATAAGTGCTAATGACTCCCGTCCTTTTTGTGGTTGTAGGGGCTGTTGATTGGAGTACATTAAAACAAACCTGATCCCTCTAGGACATTCAGAAGCGCAGTTATAAGCCCACAAATGTGTAACTGGACTACTTCTTTAAATTGACACCAGATCCGGTGACCTTTGGGACATGGTTTGACCCCCTTAGTAAAGTGCTATCATCATGAAACGTTCAGATCACTTACAACTCAATAGATTCTACCTTCCTGTAACGTTTCAGCCTGATTGGACCTTGTTTTCACACAAATGGACCCAGAATGAAGTGAAATTGTGCTTCGTGCAACATAATTCTGGGTGCCATTTACAAACCATAAGTGCTAATGACTCCATTCCTTTTTGTGGTTGTAGGGGCTGTTGATTGGAGTACATTAAAACAAACCTGATCTCTCTAGGACATTCAGAAGCGCAGTTATAAGCCCACAAATGTGTAACTGGACTACTTCTTTAAAGTGACACCAGGCCCGGTGACCTTTGGGACATGGATTGACCCCCTATAGGAATGTGCGGTCATCATGAAACGTTCAGATCACTTACAACTCAATAGATTCTACCTTCTTGTAACGTTTCAGCCTGATTGGACCTTGTTTTCACACAAATGGACCCAGAATGATGTGAAATTTTGCTTCGTGCAACATAATTCTGGGTGCCATTTACAAACCATAAGTGCTAATGACTCCATTCCTTTTTGGGGTAATGGGGGCTGTTAATTGGAGTACGCTAAAACAAACCTGATCTCTCTAGGACATTCAGAAGCCAAGTTATAAGCCCACAAATGTGTAACTGGACTACTTCTTTAAATTGACACCAGTTCCGGTGACCTTTGGGACATGGTTTGACCCCCTTAGGAAAGTGCTATCATCATGAAACGTTCAGATCACTTACAACTCAATAGATTCTACCTTCCTGTAACGTTTCAGCCTGATTGGACCTTGTTTTCACACAAATGAACCCAGAATGATGTGAAATTGTGCTTCGTGCAACATAATTCTGGGTGCCAATTACAAACCATAAGTGCTAATGACTGTGGTTGTAGGGGCTTTTGATTGGAGTACACTAAAACAAACCTAACCTCTCTAGGACATTCAGAAGCCAAGTTATAAGCCCACAAAGGTGTAACTGGACTACTTCTTTAAAGTGACACCAGGCCCGGTGACCATTGGGACATGGTTTTACCCCCTATAGGAATGTGCGATCATCTTGAAACGTTCAGATCACTTACAACTCAATAGATTCTACCTTCTTGTAGCGTTTCAGCCTGATTTGACCTTGTTTTCACACAAATGGACCCAGAATGATGTGAAATTGTGCTTCGTGCAACATAATTCTGGGTGCCATTTACAAACTATAAGTGCTAATGACTCCATTCCTTTTTGTGGTTGTAGGGGCTGTTGATTGGAGTACATTAAAACAAACCTGATCTCTCTAGGACATTCAGAAGCCAAGTTATAAGCCCACAAATGTGTAACTGGACTACTTCTTTAAAGTGACACCAGGCCCGGTGTCCTTTGGGACATGGTTTGACCCCCTATAGGAATGTGCGATCATCATGAAACGTTCAGATCACTTACAACTCAATAGATTCTACCTTCTTGTAACGTTTCAGCCTGACTGGACCTTGTTTTCACACAAATGGACCCAGAATGATGTGAAATTGTGCTTCGTGCAACATAATTCTGGGTGCCATTTACAAACCATAAGTGCTAATGACTCCATTCCTTTTTGTGGTTGTAGGGGCTGTTGATTGGAGTACACTAAAACAAACCTGATCTCTCTAGGACATTCAGAAGCCAAGTTATAAGCCCACAAATGTGTAACTGGATTACTTCTTTAAATTTACACCAGATCCGGTGACCTTTGGGACATGGTTTGACCCCCTTAGGAAAGTGCTATCATCATGAAACGTTCAGATCACTTACAACTCAATAGATTCTACCTTCCTGTAACGTTTCAGCCTGATTGGACCTTGTTTTCACACAAATGGACCCAGAATGATGTGAAATTGTGCTTCGTGCAACATAATTCTGGGTGCCATTTACAAACCATAAGTGCTAATGACTCCATTCCTTTTTGTGGTTGTAGGGGCTGTTGATTGGAGTACACTAAAACAAACTTGACCTCTCTAGGACATTCAGAAGCCAAGTTATAAGCCTACAAATGTGGAACTGGACTACTTCTTTAAAGTGACACAAGATCCGGTGACCTTTGGGACATGGTTTGACCCCCTTAGGAAAGTGCTATCATCATGAAACGTTCAGATCACTTACAACTCAATAGATTGTACCTTCATGTAACGTTTCAGCCTGATTGGACCTTGTTTTCACACAAATGAACCCAGAATGATGTGAAATTGTGCTTCGTGCAACATAATTCTGGGTGCCATTTACAAACCATAAGTGCTAATGACTCCATTCCTTTTTGTGGTTGTAGGGGCTGTTGATTGGAGTACACTAAAACAAACCTGACCTCTCTAGGACATTCAGAAGCCAAGTTATAAGCCTACAAATGTGTAACCGGACTACTTCTTTAAAGTGACACCAGATCCGGTGGCCTTTGGGACATGGTTTGACCCCCTTAGGAAAGTGCTATCATCATGAAACGTTCAGATCACTTACAACTCAATAGATTCTACCTTCCTGTAACGTTTCAGCCTGATTGGACCTTGTTTTCACACAAATAAACCCAGAATGATGTGAAATTGTGCTTCGTGCAACATAATTCTGGGTGCCATTTAAAAACCATAAATGCTAATGACTCCATTCCTTTTTGGGGTAATGGGGGCTGTTAATTGGAGTACGCTAAAACAAACCTGATCTCTCTAGGACATTCAGAAGCCAAGTTATAAACCCACAAATGTGTAACTGGACTACTTCTTTAAATTGACACCAGTTCCGGTGACCTTTGGGACATGGTTTGACCCCCTTAGGAAAGTGCTATCATCATGAAACGTTCAGATCACTTACAACTCAATAGATTCTACCTTCCTGTAACGTTTCAGCCTGATTGGACCTTGTTTTCACACAAATGGACCCAGAATGAAGTGAAATTGTGCTTCGTGCAACATAATTCTGGGTGCCATTTACAAACCATAAGTGCTAATGACTCCATTCCTTTTTGTGGTTGTAGGGGCTGTTGAATGGAGTACATTAAAACAAACCTGATCCCTCTAGGACATTCAGAAGCGCAGTTATAAGCCCACAAATGTGTAACTGGACTACTTCTTTAAATTGACACCAGATCCGGTGACCTTTGGGACATGGTTTGACCCCCTTAGTAAAGTGCTATCATCATGAAACGTTCAGATCACTTACAACTCAATAGATTCTACCTTCCTGTAACGTTTCAGCCTGATTGGACCTTGTTTTCACACAAATGGACCCAGAATGAAGTGAAATTGTGCTTCGTGCAACATAATTCTGGGTGCCATTTACAAACCATAAGTGCTAATGACTCCATTCCTTTTTGTGGTTGTAGGGGCTGTTGATTGGAGTACATTAAAACAAACCTGATCTCTCTAGGACATTCAGAAGCGCAGTTATAAGCCCACAAATGTGTAACTGGACTACTTCTTTAAATTGACACCAGATCCGGTGACCTTTGGGACATGGTTTGACCCCCTTAGGAAAGTGCTATCATCATGAAACGTTCAGATCACTTACAAGTCAATAGATTCTACCTTCCTGTAACGTTTCAGCCTGATTGGACCTTGTTTTCACACAAATGGACCCAGAATGAAGTGAAATTGTGCTTCGTGCAACATAATTCTGGGTGCCATTTACAAACCATAAGTGCTAATGACTCCCGTCCTTTTTGTGGTTGTAGGGGCTGTTGATTGGAGTACATTAAAACAAACCTGATCCCTCTAGGACATTCAGAAGCGCAGTTATAAGCCCACAAATGTGTAACTGGACTACTTCTTTAAATTGACACCAGAACCGGTGACCTTTGGGACATGGTTTGACCCCCTTAGTAAAGTGCTATCATCATGAAACGTTCAGATCACTTACAACTCAATAGATTCTACCTTCCTGTAACGTTTCAGCCTGATTGGACCTTGTTTTCACACAAATGGACCCAGAATGAAGTGAAATTGTGCTTCGTGCAACATAATTCTGGGTGCCATTTACAAACCATAAGTGCTAATGACTCCATTCCTTTTTGTGGTTGTAGGGGCTGTTGATTGGAGTACATTAAAACAAACCTGATCTCTCTAGGACATTCAGAAGCGCAGTTATAAGCCCACAAATGTGTAACTGGACTACTTCTTTAAAGTGACACCAGGCCCGGTGACCTTTGGGACATGGATTGACCCCCTATAGGAATGTGCGGTCATCATGAAACGTTCAGATCACTTACAACTCAATAGATTCTACCTTCTTGTAACGTTTCAGCCTGATTGGACCTTGTTTTCACACAAATGGACCCAGAATGATGTGAAATTTTGCTTCGTGCAACATAATTCTGGGTGCCATTTACAAACCATAAGTGCTAATGACTCCATTCCTTTTTGGGGTAATGGGGGCTGTTAATTGGAGTACGCTAAAACAAACCTGATCTCTCTAGGACATTCAGAAGCCAAGTTATAAGCCCACAAATGTGTAACTGGACTACTTCTTTAAATTGACACCAGTTCCGGTGACCTTTGGGACATGGTTTGACCCCCTTAGGAAAGTGCTATCATCATGAAACGTTCAGATCACTTACAACTCAATAGATTCTACCTTCCTGTAACGTTTCAGCCTGATTGGACCTTGTTTTCACACAAATGAACCCAGAATGATGTGAAATTGTGCTTCGTGCAACATAATTCTGGGTGCCAATTACAAACCATAAGTGCTAATGACTGTGGTTGTAGGGGCTTTTGATTGGAGTACACTAAAACAAACCTAACCTCTCTAGGACATTCAGAAGCCAAGTTATAAGCCCACAAAGGTGTAACTGGACTACTTCTTTAAAGTGACACCAGGCCCGGTGACCATTGGGACATGGTTTTACCCCCTATAGGAATGTGCGATCATCTTGAAACGTTCAGATCACTTACAACTCAATAGATTCTACCTTCTTGTAGCGTTTCAGCCTGATTTGACCTTGTTTTCACACAAATGGACCCAGAATGATGTGAAATTGTGCTTCGTGCAACATAATTCTGGGTGCCATTTACAAACTATAAGTGCTAATGACTCCATTCCTTTTTGTGGTTGTAGGGGCTGTTGATTGGAGTACATTAAAACAAACCTGATCTCTCTAGGACATTCAGAAGCCAAGTTATAAGCCCACAAATGTGTAACTGGACTACTTCTTTAAAGTGACACCAGGCCCGGTGTCCTTTGGGACATGGTTTGACCCCCTATAGGAATGTGCGATCATCATGAAACGTTCAGATCACTTACAACTCAATAGATTCTACCTTCTTGTAACGTTTCAGCCTGACTGGACCTTGTTTTCACACAAATGGACCCAGAATGATGTGAAATTGTGCTTCGTGCAACATAATTCTGGGTGCCATTTACAGACCATAAGTGCTAATGACTCCATTCCTTTTTGTGATTGTAGGGGCTGTTGATTGGAGTACACTAAAACAAACCTGATCTCTCTAGGACATTCAGAAGCCAAGTTAAAAGCCCACAAATGTGTAACTGGACTACTTCTTTAAATTGACACCAGATCCGGTGACCTTTGGGACATGGTTTGACCCCCTTAGGAAAGTGCTATCATCATGAAACGTTCAGATCACTTACAACTCAATAGATTCTACCTTCTTGTAACGTTTCAGCCTGACTGGACCTTGTTTTCACACAAATGGACCCAGAATGAAGTGAAATTGTGCTTCGTGCAACATAATTCTGGGTGCCTGTAATGTAGCAAGTCCATTACACAGGTTTTTCTATGATTGAAGGATAAATGAAACCAGACTCAATGATTGTTTTAATGTTTATTTGAAAGGGGGAAGCGTTTGGACCTGTAAGAAGAGTTAGTATGAATATAGAAGATTTAAAGTGGTAAATAAATGATTGAATGTTTGTACTTACCTGTTTCCCTTGTGCTTCTGCAAGTGTTCCAGCTAAAAGAGTCCCCAGGGAGCTGGAGCACCTAAAGAAGGTTCTGGAGCATTCCATTCAGTAGGAATGGGAGGGGTGACCTGTGAAATTGCTCCAGGAATGCAGATTAGTTTCACTGAATGTTTTTAGGATTGATTAAGGATGTTTCTATTTTTGTATTGTAATTATTTAATGAGATCTTAGAGATGATGATTTAAGTATAATTTAAGAGTATTGAAAGATTGTATTTTTGTATTTACCTGTGTCTTGAGTTTTAGGATTAATCCAATTAGGCACACCTGTTTATAAATACAGCTCTGTGTTTGTTGGAGGGAGTTGAGTGTTGGATGGAGCGGCAGGCATGGATTTGTGCTGCCTAGATTTTAATTTTGTTAAATGTAAATAAAGTACACTTGGGTCTGCACTGGACAACGGCCTCCTCAGTATTACTTTTCCTCCGGAGCGCATGAGGGTCATTCTGACAAGTGCCCTCGGCGCCACAATTGGTGTCAGAAGTTTTGCCTGCGTGAAGTGCTGAGGATGACCACAAAGATGCAAACAAGGAAAGCACAGCCAGTGCAATGTGAAGAGCCTGAGGTGGACTCAAGTGCATCCGCTGATCAGGGAGCTGCAAGAAGGGGCACCACTGAGGAGAAGTTGGAGGAATTGGCAGAGCTGGTGAGGGTTCTTGCAAAGTCTCAAACAACTACAGAGCAGTATCTGGAAAAGGAAGCAGCAAGACAAGACTGGAGATGGAAGGACATGCAGCACCAATTCAGAGAAATCCAGTCTTTGGTGCATCAAGTTATCCAACGACCTCCTGATCAAGAAGAAGTTTCTGCCCCCCCTGCTGACCAGCAAGAGAATGAGGAAAGAACCAGTAATGCTGACCAGGACAGACATCACAGAGAGTCAATCTTCCACAGAGAGCCAAAGTTGTTGCCGTTATCACCAGAGGATGATATTGAACATTTTCTGACTACTTTTGAAAGGATGGCTCAAGTCTGTAGGTGGCCAAGAGGGGAATGGGCTCTCCGTCTGGTAGCTCTGCTGACTGGTAAGGCACGAAGTGCATATGTGCTCATGGACATTTCTGACACTGAAGATTATGATAAAGTAAAAACAGCTATCCTGGAAAAATATGAAATCACTTCAGAAACCTACCGTCAAAGATTTCGGTCTACACAGATGGTTCCAGACGAAACTCCTAAAGAGCTGTATGTGAGGCTGAAGGATCTGTTCTCAAAGTGGGTAAAACCTGACGAATCTTCAAAACAACAGATCTCAGAGACTCTGATTTTGGAGCAGTTCCTGAGAATGGTTCATCCAGACCTAGAAGTATGGATCCGTGAGCGAGACCCCAAGACAGCAGTAAGAGCAGCGGAACTGGCGGAGGTTTTTCTGGCTGCAAGGAAAGGATCCGGTCGGACGATCCTTGGACAAGGTTCTACACGGTTCCAGAGGGAGAGGGACAGAGAAAATGGACCCAGAGACCAAGCCCAGAGTAAGTCCGATGGGGGTGAAAGGGGTTTTGGTCCACATAGGGCAGGGTCTAAACCAAGGCAGTTTACAGCTAATAAGTACCATAAGCCAAATCCTGCTAACAGTTTTCAAAGGTCTAGTAAAGAGGTTAGATGTTATGTGTGTAATGAGTTAGGCCACACCCAATATTCTTGTCCTCTAACCAATAAGTCAAAACCTTCCCTTTACTGTGCAGTACCTAGACCTGGGTTGCCAAATTCTGTAGTAACTACCCAGAAAGCACTTACCACACCAGTACTAATTAATGGTCATCGGGTTATGGCATTATTAGATACAGGTGGATTTCAGTCCATGGTTTCTGCTGACCTAATATCCAGAGAAAAATGGAGGGAGGATAAAATCAGTATTAGCTGTGTTCATGGTGACAGACATCAGTATGCTATGGCAGATGTGTATTTAACGGCTGGTGGCCAGACCTTTTTGCTGCCAATGGCTTTAGCTTCAAGCTTGCCATTTGAGGTGATTTTGGGTAATGATGTACCAATCCTGCTAGATTTAGTGCAAGAAGCAGAAAAATCATCAGTAGAGCTAGATCCATCTAAACATTTGGCTGCAGTCTCACTGAGTGTAGCTAATCCACCTACAGGGTTTAACATGGTTGTGACAAGATCTCAGAGTGCTAGTGAGACCTTAAAGGAATTGCCATTCTGGGGGGAAGATCTTGAACCTGGGAAAGGCAAACCTAGGAAATCAAAAGCACAAAGAAGAAGAGAGAAACTGAGCAGAAATGGTGGTAAACAGATGGAAAGTTTAAACATTTCTCTTCAGCCAGTTGAGTTAAATCTCCCTTCTGATGTAGCTAAGCTACAGAAAGAGGATGTTACCCTGAAACCCTGGTTAAACAAGGTGATAGAGGTTGAGGGAGTAAAGCAAGGTAGCTTGGGATGTTTGGAGGATGCAACATATGTCATTAAGAACGGCATATTGTACCAGAGTAAGGGGACAGTAGAAGCTTTGGCTTTGCCTAAGCAGTTCAGATCCAAGGTAATGGAGTTGGGACATTCTGTTCCTTGGGCTGGCCACATGGCTTTCCAGAAGACCTTGTGTAGGATTGCCAGCAGGTTTGTTTGGCCAGGCATGTACAATGACATCTCAAAATTTTGCAGTACTTGTGAAATTTGTCAACTTACCTCCTCACGCAGAGTGCCTCGGGCAATGTTGCAGCCTCTACCCATCATGGAAGCACCATTTGAGAGACTTGGTATGGACATAGTGGGGCCCTTAGAGCGTAGTAGTACAGGGTATAGATTCATATTAGTTCTTTGCGACTATGGAACTCGATACCCAGAGGCCTTCCCTCTAAAAACAGTGAAGGCTAAGAATGTTGCTAACTGTTTGGTGCAGTTATTCTCTAGAATGGGGATTCCTAGAGAAATTTTGACTGACTGTGGGACAAACTTCATGTCAAAGTTATTGCAGCAGGTGTATAAGCTCCTAGGGGTCAAGGGGATTAGGACCATCCCGTACCACCCCCAAACGGACGGGCTAGTGGAACGGTATAACCAAACTTTGAAAAGTATGCTGCGGAAGTTTGTTTCTCAGACAGGAAAGGACTGGGACCAATGGTTGCCGTACCTGCTGTTTGCATACCGGGAGGTGCCACAAGCTTCAACAGGATTTTCCCCATTTGAGCTGCTCTATGGTCACAAAGTCAGAGGGCCCTTGGACCTGCTTAAGGACTACTGGGAAAATCCAACATCTACGTGAGACAACGTGGTGGCCTATGTGGTGAAGATGAGGCAACGCTTGGAGGAAATGACGGCGCTGGCACAGGAGTCCTTGAGGACGGCCCAGCAGAACCAAAAGAGGTGGTACGACTGCAAGGCTAGGGAGAGAAGTTTCACACCAGGCCAACAGGTACTCCTACTCCTTCCCACTTCTGAAAACAAACTCCTTGCTAAATGGTTTGGTCCTTATGAAATCACCAGGAAAGTGGGTAAGCTCACCTATGAACTGTTCATGCCTGACAGAACTAAAAAGTATCAGACCTTCCATGTGAACTTGTTGAAAGAATTTCAGTCTCGTCAGGACGTGGTTTCGCAGCTGCTGATTCGTGCCGTGGGGGATGAAGAGACACCAGAGAAGTTCATACCAGGACAACTGGGTGAGTCATCTGTCATGGACATATCACACCTTTCTGTGGCTCAACAGGAAGAGGTGGCTCTGCTCATCGACCCAGAACTGTTTAAAGACACCCCTGGATACACTGACGTGGTGCAACACAACATTCGGTTGAAGGAGGAAGCAGCTCCGCGCCGAAAGAGCTACAGGGTTCCAGAGAGGCTGGTGGCGAGCCTGAAGAAGGAAATCCATGTGATGTTGGAATTGGGTATTATTGAGACGTCCAGGAGTGAATGGTGCAGTCCAGTGGTGCTGGTACCGAAGAAAGATGGCTCACTGCGATTTTGCATTGATTTTCGTTACCTGAATGCAGTTTCAATGTGTGATCTGTATCCTATGCCCAGGATCGACGAGCTGGTGGAACGAGTGGGACAAGCTGAGTACATCTCCACCTTAGACCTGAGTAAGGGTTATTGGCAAGTTGCTCTGGTTCCTGAGACTCGTGAGCTGACAGCTTTCAGAACGCCATTTGGTTTGTACCAGTTTTGTGTGATGCCATTTGGACTCCAAGGAGCACCAGCCACCTTTCAGAGGTTAATGGACGATGTTCTGAGGGAGGTTTCAGACTATGCCGCTGCATATCTAGATGATGTGGTGATATACAGCAGAAGCTGGGAAGAGCACATCTGTCATCTGAAGGAAGTTCTGCGGTGTATAAAGGCAGCTGGATTGACAATCAACCCGCAGAAATGCTGTTTGGCTCAAAAACAGGTGGAGTACCTTGGATTCGTCATAGGTCATGGGAAACTGAGACCTCAAGTGGGGAAGATGGAGGCAATCCGTTCCTTCCCGATCCCAACCACAAAGAAGAAAGTGAAAAGTTTTCTTGGGTTGGTGGGATGGTATAGGAAGTTCATCCCTCACTTTGCAGATCGATCGGCCGTGCTGCATGACCTGACTAAAGTGGCGGCGCCAAGGAAGGTAATTTGGACAGCTGAATGTGACCATGCATTCACGGATCTTAAGGAGGCAATAAATGAACATACAGTACTCCAGACTCCTGATTTTGATAAACCTTTTATTCTGCAAACTGATGCGTCTGGTGTAGGTTTGGGTGGAGTTTTGTTGCAGGAAGTGGATGGAGAGAGGAGACCTGTTGCCTTCCTGAGTAGGAAATTGCTGGACCGAGAAACTAGATATTCAACTGTGGAGAAGGAGTGCTTGGCAATGAAATGGACGGTCGAGTTGCTGAGATACTACCTGTTGGGACGTCATTTCAGCTTGGAGACTGATCATCGTGCTCTGCAATGGCTTCACAGAATGAAGGACGCCAACACAAGACTAGCTGGTTGGTACTTGGCTCTGCAGCCATATGACTTCACTGTCTGCTATCGGGCAGGGAAGTCCAACACGGTGGCTGACTCTCTCTCACGGATGTATGAGGATTAGAAGGTATTACACCCTTTAAGGAGGAGGGGAGGAATGTAATGTAGCAAGTCCATTACACAGGTTTTTCTATGATTGAAGGATAAATGAAACCAGACTCAATGATTGTTTTAATGTTTATTTGAAAGGGGGAAGCGTTTGGACCTGTAAGAAGAGTTAGTATGAATATAGAAGATTTAAAGTGGTAAATAAATGATTGAATGTTTGTACTTACCTGTTTCCCTTGTGCTTCTGCAAGTGTTCCAGCTAAAAGAGTCCCCGGGGAGCTGGAGCACCTAAAGAAGGTTCTGGAGCATTCCATTCAGTAGGAATGGGAGGGGTGACCTGTGAAATTGCTCCAGGAATGCAGATTAGTTTAACTGAATGTTTTTAGGATTGATTAAGGATGTTTCTATTTTTGTATTGTAATTATTTAATGAGATCTTAGAGATGATGATTTAAGTATAATTTAAGAGTATTGAAAGATTGTATTTTTGTATTTACCTGTGTCTTGAGTTTTAGGATTAATCCAATTAGGCACACCTGTTTATAAATACAGCTCTGTGTTTGTTGGAGGGAGTTGAGTGTTGGATGGAGCGGCAGGCATGGATTTGTGCTGCCTAGATTTTAATTTTGTTAAATGTAAATAAAGTACACTTGGGTCTGCACTGGACAACGGCCTCCTCAGTATTACTTTTCCTCCGGAGCGCATGAGGGTCATTCTGACAAGTGCCCTCGGCGCCACAGTGCCATTTACAAACCATAAGTGCTAATGACTCCATTCCTTTTTGTGGTTGTAGGGGCTGTTGATTGGAGTACATTAAAACAAACCTGATCTCTCTAGGACATTCAGAAGCCAAGTTATAAGCCCACAAATGTGTAACTGGACTACTTCTTTAAATTGACACCAGATCCGGTGACCTTTGGGACATGGTATGACCCCCTTAGGAAAGTGCTGTCATCATGAAACGTTCAGATCACTTACAACTCAATAGATTCTTTCTTCCTGTAACGTTTCAGCCTGATTGGACCTTGTTTTCACACAAATGAACCGAGAATGATGTGAAATTGTGCTTCGTGCAACATAATTCTGGGTGCCATTTACAAACCATAAGTGCTAATGACTCCATTCCTTTTTGTGGTTGTGGGGGCTGTTGATGGGAGTACACTAAAATAAACCTGATCTCTCTAGGACATTCATAAGCCAAGTTATAAGCCCACAAAGGTGTAACTGGACTACTTTTTTAAAGTGACACCAGGAAAGGTGACCTTTGGGACATGGTTTTACCCCCTATAGAAATGTGCGATCATCTTGAAACGTTCAGATCACTTACAACTCAATAGATTCTACCTTCTTGTAGCGTTTCAGCCTGATTGGACCTTGTTTTCACACAAATGGACCCAGAATGAAGTGAAATTGTGCTTCGTGCAACATAATTCTGGGTGCCATTTACAAACCATAAGTGCTAATGACTCCCGTCCTTTTTGTGGTTGTAGGGGCTGTTGATTGGAGTACATTAAAACAAACCTGATCCCTCTAGGACATTCAGAAGCGCAGTTATAAGCCCACAAATGTGTAACTGGACTACTTCTTTAAATTGACACCAGAACCGGTGACCTTTGGGACATGGTTTGACCCCCTTAGTAAAGTGCTATCATCATGAAACGTTCAGATCACTTACAACTCAATAGATTCTACCTTCCTGTAACGTTTCAGCCTGATTGGACCTTGTTTTCACACAAATGGACCCAGAATGAAGTGAAATTGTGCTTCGTGCAACATAATTCTGGGTGCCATTTACAAACCATAAGTGCTAATGACTCCATTCCTTTTTGTGGTTGTAGGGGCTGTTGATTGGAGTACATTAAAACAAACCTGATCTCTCTAGGACATTCAGAAGCGCAGTTATAAGCCCACAAATGTGTAACTGGACTACTTCTTTAAAGTGACACCAGGCCCGGTGACCTTTGGGACATGGATTGACCCCCTATAGGAATGTGCGGTCATCATGAAACGTTCAGATCACTTACAACTCAATAGATTCTACCTTCTTGTAACGTTTCAGCCTGATTGGACCTTGTTTTCACACAAATGGACCCAGAATGATGTGAAATTTTGCTTCGTGCAACATAATTCTGGGTGCCATTTACAAACCATAAGTGCTAATGACTCCATTCCTTTTTGGGGTAATGGGGGCTGTTAATTGGAGTACGCTAAAACAAACCTGATCTCTCTAGGACATTCAGAAGCCAAGTTATAAGCCCACAAATGTGTAACTGGACTACTTCTTTAAATTGACACCAGTTCCGGTGACCTTTGGGACATGGTTTGACCCCCTTAGGAAAGTGCTATCATCATGAAACGTTCAGATCACTTACAACTCAATAGATTCTACCTTCCTGTAACGTTTCAGCCTGATTGGACCTTGTTTTCACACAAATGAACCCAGAATGATGTGAAATTGTGCTTCGTGCAACATAATTCTGGGTGCCAATTACAAACCATAAGTGCTAATGACTGTGGTTGTAGGGGCTTTTGATTGGAGTACACTAAAACAAACCTAACCTCTCTAGGACATTCAGAAGCCAAGTTATAAGCCCACAAAGGTGTAACTGGACTACTTCTTTAAAGTGACACCAGGCCCGGTGACCATTGGGACATGGTTTTACCCCCTATAGGAATGTGCGATCATCTTGAAACGTTCAGATCACTTACAACTCAATAGATTCTACCTTCTTGTAGCGTTTCAGCCTGATTTGACCTTGTTTTCACACAAATGGACCCAGAATGATGTGAAATTGTGCTTCGTGCAACATAATTCTGGGTGCCATTTACAAACTATAAGTGCTAATGACTCCATTCCTTTTTGTGGTTGTAGGGGCTGTTGATTGGAGTACATTAAAACAAACCTGATCTCTCTAGGACATTCAGAAGCCAAGTTATAAGCCCACAAATGTGTAACTGGACTACTTCTTTAAAGTGACACCAGGCCCGGTGTCCTTTGGGACATGGTTTGACCCCCTATAGGAATGTGCGATCATCATGAAACGTTCAGATCACTTACAACTCAATAGATTCTACCTTCTTGTAACGTTTCAGCCTGACTGGACCTTGTTTTCACACAAATGGACCCAGAATGATGTGAAATTGTGCTTCGTGCAACATAATTCTGGGTGCCATTTACAGACCATAAGTGCTAATGACTCCATTCCTTTTTGTGATTGTAGGGGCTGTTGATTGGAGTACACTAAAACAAACCTGATCTCTCTAGGACATTCAGAAGCCAAGTTAAAAGCCCACAAATGTGTAACTGGACTACTTCTTTAAATTGACACCAGATCCGGTGACCTTTGGGACATGGTTTGACCCCCTTAGGAAAGTGCTATCATCATGAAACGTTCAGATCACTTACAACTCAATAGATTCTACCTTCTTGTAACGTTTCAGCCTGACTGGACCTTGTTTTCACACAAATGGACCCAGAATGAAGTGAAATTGTGCTTCGTGCAACATAATTCTGGGTGCCTGTAATGTAGCAAGTCCATTACACAGGTTTTTCTATGATTGAAGGATAAATGAAACCAGACTCAATGATTGTTTTAATGTTTATTTGAAAGGGGGAAGCGTTTGGACCTGTAAGAAGAGTTAGTATGAATATAGAAGATTTAAAGTGGTAAATAAATGATTGAATGTTTGTACTTACCTGTTTCCCTTGTGCTTCTGCAAGTGTTCCAGCTAAAAGAGTCCCCAGGGAGCTGGAGCACCTAAAGAAGGTTCTGGAGCATTCCATTCAGTAGGAATGGGAGGGGTGACCTGTGAAATTGCTCCAGGAATGCAGATTAGTTTCACTGAATGTTTTTAGGATTGATTAAGGATGTTTCTATTTTTGTATTGTAATTATTTAATGAGATCTTAGAGATGATGATTTAAGTATAATTTAAGAGTATTGAAAGATTGTATTTTTGTATTTACCTGTGTCTTGAGTTTTAGGATTAATCCAATTAGGCACACCTGTTTATAAATACAGCTCTGTGTTTGTTGGAGGGAGTTGAGTGTTGGATGGAGCGGCAGGCATGGATTTGTGCTGCCTAGATTTTAATTTTGTTAAATGTAAATAAAGTACACTTGGGTCTGCACTGGACAACGGCCTCCTCAGTATTACTTTTCCTCCGGAGCGCATGAGGGTCATTCTGACAAGTGCCCTCGGCGCCACAATTGGTGTCAGAAGTTTTGCCTGCGTGAAGTGCTGAGGATGACCACAAAGATGCAAACAAGGAAAGCACAGCCAGTGCAATGTGAAGAGCCTGAGGTGGACTCAAGTGCATCCGCTGATCAGGGAGCTGCAAGAAGGGGCACCACTGAGGAGAAGTTGGAGGAATTGGCAGAGCTGGTGAGGGTTCTTGCAAAGTCTCAAACAACTACAGAGCAGTATCTGGAAAAGGAAGCAGCAAGACAAGACTGGAGATGGAAGGACATGCAGCACCAATTCAGAGAAATCCAGTCTTTGGTGCATCAAGTTATCCAACGACCTCCTGATCAAGAAGAAGTTTCTGCCCCCCCTGCTGAACAGCAAGAGAATGAGGAAAGAACCAGTAATGCTGACCAGGACAGACATCACAGAGAGTCAATCTTCCACAGAGAGCCAAAGTTGTTGCCGTTATCACCAGAGGATGATATTGAACATTTTCTGACTACTTTTGAAAGGATGGCTCAAGTCTGTAGGTGGCCAAGAGGGGAATGGGCTCTCCGTCTGGTAGCTCTGCTGACTGGTAAGGCACGAAGTGCATATGTGCTCATGGACATTTCTGACACTGAAGATTATGATAAAGTAAAAACAGCTATCCTGGAAAAATATGAAATCACTTCAGAAACCTACCGTCAAAGATTTCGGTCTACACAGATGGTTCCAGACGAAACTCCTAAAGAGCTGTATGTGAGGCTGAAGGATCTGTTCTCAAAGTGGGTAAAACCTGACGAATCTTCAAAACAACAGATCTCAGAGACTCTGATTTTGGAGCAGTTCCTGAGAATGGTTCATCCAGACCTAGAAGTATGGATCCGTGAGCGAGACCCCAAGACAGCAGTAAGAGCAGCGGAACTGGCGGAGGTTTTTCTGGCTGCAAGGAAAGGATCCGGTCGGACGATCCTTGGACAAGGTTCTACACGGTTCCAGAGGGAGAGGGACAGAGAAAATGGACCCAGAGACCAAGCCCAGAGTAAGTCCGATGGGGGTGAAAGGGGTTTTGGTCCACATAGGGCAGGGTCTAAACCAAGGCAGTTTACAGCTAATAAGTACCATAAGCCAAATCCTGCTAACAGTTTTCAAAGGTCTAGTAAAGAGGTTAGATGTTATGTGTGTAATGAGTTAGGCCACACCCAATATTCTTGTCCTCTAACCAATAAGTCAAAACCTTCCCTTTACTGTGCAGTACCTAGACCTGGGTTGCCAAATTCTGTAGTAACTACCCAGAAAGCACTTACCACACCAGTACTAATTAATGGTCATCGGGTTATGGCATTATTAGATACAGGTGGATTTCAGTCCATGGTTTCTGCTGACCTAATATCCAGAGAAAAATGGAGGGAGGATAAAATCAGTATTAGCTGTGTTCATGGTGACAGACATCAGTATGCTATGGCAGATGTGTATTTAACGGCTGGTGGCCAGACCTTTTTGCTGCCAATGGCTTTAGCTTCAAGCTTGCCATTTGAGGTGATTTTGGGTAATGATGTACCAATCCTGCTAGATTTAGTGCAAGAAGCAGAAAAATCATCAGTAGAGCTAGATCCATCTAAACATTTGGCTGCAGTCTCACTGAGTGTAGCTAATCCACCTACAGGGTTTAACATGGTTGTGACAAGATCTCAGAGTGCTAGTGAGACCTTAAAGGAATTGCCATTCTGGGGGGAAGATCTTGAACCTGGGAAAGGCAAACCTAGGAAATCAAAAGCACAAAGAAGAAGAGAGAAACTGAGCAGAAATGGTGGTAAACAGATGGAAAGTTTAAACATTTCTCTTCAGCCAGTTGAGTTAAATCTCCCTTCTGATGTAGCTAAGCTACAGAAAGAGGATGTTACCCTGAAACCCTGGTTAAACAAGGTGATAGAGGTTGAGGGAGTAAAGCAAGGTAGCTTGGGATGTTTGGAGGATGCAACATATGTCATTAAGAACGGCATATTGTACCAGAGTAAGGGGACAGTAGAAGCTTTGGCTTTGCCTAAGCAGTTCAGATCCAAGGTAATGGAGTTGGGACATTCTGTTCCTTGGGCTGGCCACATGGCTTTCCAGAAGACCTTGTGTAGGATTGCCAGCAGGTTTGTTTGGCCAGGCATGTACAATGACATCTCAAAATTTTGCAGTACTTGTGAAATTTGTCAACTTACCTCCTCACGCAGAGTGCCTCGGGCAATGTTGCAGCCTCTACCCATCATGGAAGCACCATTTGAGAGACTTGGTATGGACATAGTGGGGCCCTTAGAGCGTAGTAGTACAGGGTATAGATTCATATTAGTTCTTTGCGACTATGGAACTCGATACCCAGAGGCCTTCCCTCTAAAAACAGTGAAGGCTAAGAATGTTGCTAACTGTTTGGTGCAGTTATTCTCTAGAATGGGGATTCCTAGAGAAATTTTGACTGACTGTGGGACAAACTTCATGTCAAAGTTATTGCAGCAGGTGTATAAGCTCCTAGGGGTCAAGGGGATTAGGACCATCCCGTACCACCCCCAAACGGACGGGCTAGTGGAACGGTATAACCAAACTTTGAAAAGTATGCTGCGGAAGTTTGTTTCTCAGACAGGAAAGGACTGGGACCAATGGTTGCCGTACCTGCTGTTTGCATACCGGGAGGTGCCACAAGCTTCAACAGGATTTTCCCCATTTGAGCTGCTCTATGGTCACAAAGTCAGAGGGCCCTTGGACCTGCTTAAGGACTACTGGGAAAATCCAACATCTACGTGAGACAACGTGGTGGCCTATGTGGTGAAGATGAGGCAACGCTTGGAGGAAATGACGGCGCTGGCACAGGAGTCCTTGAGGACGGCCCAGCAGAACCAAAAGAGGTGGTACGACTGCAAGGCTAGGGAGAGAAGTTTCACACCAGGCCAACAGGTACTCCTACTCCTTCCCACTTCTGAAAACAAACTCCTTGCTAAATGGTTTGGTCCTTATGAAATCACCAGGAAAGTGGGTAAGCTCACCTATGAACTGTTCATGCCTGACAGAACTAAAAAGTATCAGACCTTCCATGTGAACTTGTTGAAAGAATTTCAGTCTCGTCAGGACGTGGTTTCGCAGCTGCTGATTCGTGCCGTGGGGGATGAAGAGACACCAGAGAAGTTCATACCAGGACAACTGGGTGAGTCATCTGTCATGGACATATCACACCTTTCTGTGGCTCAACAGGAAGAGGTGGCTCTGCTCATCGACCCAGAACTGTTTAAAGACACCCCTGGATACACTGACGTGGTGCAACACAACATTCGGTTGAAGGAGGAAGCAGCTCCGCGCCGAAAGAGCTACAGGGTTCCAGAGAGGCTGGTGGCGAGCCTGAAGAAGGAAATCCATGTGATGTTGGAATTGGGTATTATTGAGACGTCCAGGAGTGAATGGTGCAGTCCAGTGGTGCTGGTACCGAAGAAAGATGGCTCACTGCGATTTTGCATTGATTTTCGTTACCTGAATGCAGTTTCAATGTGTGATCTGTATCCTATGCCCAGGATCGACGAGCTGGTGGAACGAGTGGGACAAGCTGAGTACATCTCCACCTTAGACCTGAGTAAGGGTTATTGGCAAGTTGCTCTGGTTCCTGAGACTCGTGAGCTGACAGCTTTCAGAACGCCATTTGGTTTGTACCAGTTTTGTGTGATGCCATTTGGACTCCAAGGAGCACCAGCCACCTTTCAGAGGTTAATGGACGATGTTCTGAGGGAGGTTTCAGACTATGCCGCTGCATATCTAGATGATGTGGTGATATACAGCAGAAGCTGGGAAGAGCACATCTGTCATCTGAAGGAAGTTCTGCGGTGTATAAAGGCAGCTGGATTGACAATCAACCCGCAGAAATGCTGTTTGGCTCAAAAACAGGTGGAGTACCTTGGATTCGTCATAGGTCATGGGAAACTGAGACCTCAAGTGGGGAAGATGGAGGCAATCCGTTCCTTCCCGATCCCAACCACAAAGAAGAAAGTGAAAAGTTTTCTTGGGTTGGTGGGATGGTATAGGAAGTTCATCCCTCACTTTGCAGATCGATCGGCCGTGCTGCATGACCTGACTAAAGTGGCGGCGCCAAGGAAGGTAATTTGGACAGCTGAATGTGACCATGCATTCACGGATCTTAAGGAGGCAATAAATGAACATACAGTACTCCAGACTCCTGATTTTGATAAACCTTTTATTCTGCAAACTGATGCGTCTGGTGTAGGTTTGGGTGGAGTTTTGTTGCAGGAAGTGGATGGAGAGAGGAGACCTGTTGCCTTCCTGAGTAGGAAATTGCTGGACCGAGAAACTAGATATTCAACTGTGGAGAAGGAGTGCTTGGCAATGAAATGGACGGTCGAGTTGCTGAGATACTACCTGTTGGGACGTCATTTCAGCTTGGAGACTGATCATCGTGCTCTGCAATGGCTTCACAGAATGAAGGACGCCAACACAAGACTAGCTGGTTGGTACTTGGCTCTGCAGCCATATGACTTCACTGTCTGCTATCGGGCAGGGAAGTCCAACACGGTGGCTGACTCTCTCTCACGGATGTATGAGGATTAGAAGGTATTACACCCTTTAAGGAGGAGGGGAGGAATGTAATGTAGCAAGTCCATTACACAGGTTTTTCTATGATTGAAGGATAAATGAAACCAGACTCAATGATTGTTTTAATGTTTATTTGAAAGGGGGAAGCGTTTGGACCTGTAAGAAGAGTTAGTATGAATATAGAAGATTTAAAGTGGTAAATAAATGATTGAATGTTTGTACTTACCTGTTTCCCTTGTGCTTCTGCAAGTGTTCCAGCTAAAAGAGTCCCCGGGGAGCTGGAGCACCTAAAGAAGGTTCTGGAGCATTCCATTCAGTAGGAATGGGAGGGGTGACCTGTGAAATTGCTCCAGGAATGCAGATTAGTTTAACTGAATGTTTTTAGGATTGATTAAGGATGTTTCTATTTTTGTATTGTAATTATTTAATGAGATCTTAGAGATGATGATTTAAGTATAATTTAAGAGTATTGAAAGATTGTATTTTTGTATTTACCTGTGTCTTGAGTTTTAGGATTAATCCAATTAGGCACACCTGTTTATAAATACAGCTCTGTGTTTGTTGGAGGGAGTTGAGTGTTGGATGGAGCGGCAGGCATGGATTTGTGCTGCCTAGATTTTAATTTTGTTAAATGTAAATAAAGTACACTTGGGTCTGCACTGGACAACGGCCTCCTCAGTATTACTTTTCCTCCGGAGCGCATGAGGGTCATTCTGACAAGTGCCCTCGGCGCCACAGTGCCATTTACAAACCATAAGTGCTAATGACTCCATTCCTTTTTGTGGTTGTAGGGGCTGTTGATTGGAGTACATTAAAACAAACCTGATCTCTCTAGGACATTCAGAAGCCAAGTTATAAGCCCACAAATGTGTAACTGGACTACTTCTTTAAATTGACACCAGATCCGGTGACCTTTGGGACATGGTATGACCCCCTTAGGAAAGTGCTGTCATCATGAAACGTTCAGATCACTTACAACTCAATAGATTCTTTCTTCCTGTAACGTTTCAGCCTGATTGGACCTTGTTTTCACACAAATGAACCGAGAATGATGTGAAATTGTGCTTCGTGCAACATAATTCTGGGTGCCATTTACAAACCATAAGTGCTAATGACTCCATTCCTTTTTGTGGTTGTGGGGGCTGTTGATGGGAGTACACTAAAATAAACCTGATCTCTCTAGGACATTCATAAGCCAAGTTATAAGCCCACAAAGGTGTAACTGGACTACTTTTTTAAAGTGACACCAGGAAAGGTGACCTTTGGGACATGGTTTTACCCCCTATAGAAATGTGCGATCATCTTGAAACGTTCAGATCACTTACAACTCAATAGATTCTACCTTCTTGTAGCGTTTCAGCCTGATTGGACCTTGTTTTCACACAAATGGACCCAGAATGAAGTGAAATTGTGCTTCGTGCAACATAATTCTGGGTGCCATTTACAAACCATAAGTGCTAATGACTCCCGTCCTTTTTGTGGTTGTAGGGGCTGTTGATTGGAGTACATTAAAACAAACCTGATCCCTCTAGGACATTCAGAAGCGCAGTTATAAGCCCACAAATGTGTAACTGGACTACTTCTTTAAATTGACACCAGAACCGGTGACCTTTGGGACATGGTTTGACCCCCTTAGTAAAGTGCTATCATCATGAAACGTTCAGATCACTTACAACTCAATAGATTCTACCTTCCTGTAACGTTTCAGCCTGATTGGACCTTGTTTTCACACAAATGGACCCAGAATGAAGTGAAATTGTGCTTCGTGCAACATAATTCTGGGTGCCATTTACAAACCATAAGTGCTAATGACTCCATTCCTTTTTGTGGTTGTAGGGGCTGTTGATTGGAGTACATTAAAACAAACCTGATCTCTCTAGGACATTCAGAAGCGCAGTTATAAGCCCACAAATGTGTAACTGGACTACTTCTTTAAAGTGACACCAGGCCCGGTGACCTTTGGGACATGGATTGACCCCCTATAGGAATGTGCGGTCATCATGAAACGTTCAGATCACTTACAACTCAATAGATTCTACCTTCTTGTAACGTTTCAGCCTGATTGGACCTTGTTTTCACACAAATGGACCCAGAATGATGTGAAATTTTGCTTCGTGCAACATAATTCTGGGTGCCATTTACAAACCATAAGTGCTAATGACTCCATTCCTTTTTGGGGTAATGGGGGCTGTTAATTGGAGTACGCTAAAACAAACCTGATCTCTCTAGGACATTCAGAAGCCAAGTTATAAGCCCACAAATGTGTAACTGGACTACTTCTTTAAATTGACACCAGTTCCGGTGACCTTTGGGACATGGTTTGACCCCCTTAGGAAAGTGCTATCATCATGAAACGTTCAGATCACTTACAACTCAATAGATTCTACCTTCCTGTAACGTTTCAGCCTGATTGGACCTTGTTTTCACACAAATGAACCCAGAATGATGTGAAATTGTGCTTCGTGCAACATAATTCTGGGTGCCAATTACAAACCATAAGTGCTAATGACTGTGGTTGTAGGGGCTTTTGATTGGAGTACACTAAAACAAACCTAACCTCTCTAGGACATTCAGAAGCCAAGTTATAAGCCCACAAAGGTGTAACTGGACTACTTCTTTAAAGTGACACCAGGCCCGGTGACCATTGGGACATGGTTTTACCCCCTATAGGAATGTGCGATCATCTTGAAACGTTCAGATCACTTACAACTCAATAGATTCTACCTTCTTGTAGCGTTTCAGCCTGATTTGACCTTGTTTTCACACAAATGGACCCAGAATGATGTGAAATTGTGCTTCGTGCAACATAATTCTGGGTGCCATTTACAAACTATAAGTGCTAATGACTCCATTCCTTTTTGTGGTTGTAGGGGCTGTTGATTGGAGTACATTAAAACAAACCTGATCTCTCTAGGACATTCAGAAGCCAAGTTATAAGCCCACAAATGTGTAACTGGACTACTTCTTTAAATTGACACCAGATCCGGTGACCTTTGGGACATGGTTTGACCCCCTTAGGAAAGTGCTATCATCATGAAACGTTCAGATCACTTACAACTCAATAGATTCTACCTTCTTGTAACATTTCAGCCTGACTGGACCTTGTTTTCACACAAATGGACCCAGAATGATGTGAAATTGTGCTTCGTGCAACATAATTCTGGGTGCCATTTACAGACCATAAGTGCTAATGACTCCATTCCTTTTTGTGATTGTAGGGGCTGTTGATTGGAGTACACTAAAACAAACCTGATCTCTCTAGGACATTCAGAAGCCAAGTTAAAAGCCCACAAATGTGTAACTGGACTACTTCTTTAAATTGACACCAGATCCGGTGACCTTTGGGACATGGTTTGACCCCCTTAGGAAAGTGCTATCATCATGAAACGTTCAGATCACTTACAACTCAATAGATTCTACCTTCTTGTAACGTTTCAGCCTGACTGGACCTTGTTTTCACACAAATGGACCCAGAATGAAGTGAAATTGTGCTTCGTGCAACATAATTCTGGGTGCCTGTAATGTAGCAAGTCCATTACACAGGTTTTTCTATGATTGAAGGATAAATGAAACCAGACTCAATGATTGTTTTAATGTTTATTTGAAAGTGGGAAGCGTTTGGACCTGTAAGAAGAGTTAGTATGAATATAGAAGATTTAAAGTGGTAAATAAATGATTGAATGTTTGTACTTACCTGTTTCCCTTGTGCTTCTGCAAGTGTTCCAGCTAAAAGAGTCCCCAGGGAGCTGGAGCACCTAAAGAAGGTTCTGGAGCATTCCATTCAGTAGGAATGGGAGGGGTGACCTGTGAAATTGCTCCAGGAATGCAGATTAGTTTCACTGAATGTTTTTAGGATTGATTAAGGATGTTTCTATTTTTGTATTGTAATTATTTAATGAGATCATAGAGATGATGATTTAAGTATAATTTAAGAGTATTGAAAGATTGTATTTTTGTATTTACCTGTGTCTTGAGTTTTAGGATTAATCCAATTAGGCACACCTGTTTATAAATACAGCTCTGTGTTTGTTGGAGGGAGTTGAGTGTTGGATGGAGCGGCAGGCATGGATTTGTGCTGCCTAGATTTTAATTTTGTTAAATGTAAATAAAGTACACTTGGGTCTGCACTGGACAACGGCCTCCTCAGTATTACTTTTCCTCCGGAGCGCATGAGGGTCATTCTGACAAGTGCCCTCGGCGCCACAATTGGTGTCAGAAGTTTTGCCTGCGTGAAGTGCTGAGGATGACCACAAAGATGCAAACAAGGAAAGCACAGCCAGTGCAATGTGAAGAGCCTGAGGTGGACTCAAGTGCATCCGCTGATCAGGGAGCTGCAAGAAGGGGCACCACTGAGGAGAAGTTGGAGGAATTGGCAGAGCTGGTGAGGGTTCTTGCAAAGTCTCAAACAACTACAGAGCAGTATCTGGAAAAGGAAGCAGCAAGACAAGACTGGAGATGGAAGGACATGCAGCACCAATTCAGAGAAATCCAGTCTTTGGTGCATCAAGTTATCCAACGACCTCCTGATCAAGAAGAAGTTTCTGCCCCCCCTGCTGACCAGCAAGAGAATGAGGAAAGAACCAGTAATGCTGACCAGGACAGACATCACAGAGAGTCAATCTTCCACAGAGAGCCAAAGTTGTTGCCGTTATCACCAGAGGATGATATTGAACATTTTCTGACTACTTTTGAAAGGATGGCTCAAGTCTGTAGGTGGCCAAGAGGGGAATGGGCTCTCCGTCTGGTAGCTCTGCTGACTGGTAAGGCACGAAGTGCATATGTGCTCATGGACATTTCTGACACTGAAGATTATGATAAAGTAAAAACAGCTATCCTGGAAAAATATGAAATCACTTCAGAAACCTACCGTCAAAGATTTCGGTCTACACAGATGGTTCCAGACGAAACTCCTAAAGAGCTGTATGTGAGGCTGAAGGATCTGTTCTCAAAGTGGGTAAAACCTGACGAATCTTCAAAACAACAGATCTCAGAGACTCTGATTTTGGAGCAGTTCCTGAGAATGGTTCATCCAGACCTAGAAGTATGGATCCGTGAGCGAGACCCCAAGACAGCAGTAAGAGCAGCGGAACTGGCGGAGGTTTTTCTGGCTGCAAGGAAAGGATCCGGTCGGACGATCCTTGGACAAGGTTCTACACGGTTCCAGAGGGAGAGGGACAGAGAAAATGGACCCAGAGACCAAGCCCAGAGTAAGTCCGATGGGGGTGAAAGGGGTTTTGGTCCACATAGGGCAGGGTCTAAACCAAGGCAGTTTACAGCTAATAAGTACCATAAGCCAAATCCTGCTAACAGTTTTCAAAGGTCTAGTAAAGAGGTTAGATGTTATGTGTGTAATGAGTTAGGCCACACCCAATATTCTTGTCCTCTAACCAATAAGTCAAAACCTTCCCTTTACTGTGCAGTACCTAGACCTGGGTTGCCAAATTCTGTAGTAACTACCCAGAAAGCACTTACCACACCAGTACTAATTAATGGTCATCGGGTTATGGCATTATTAGATACAGGTGGATTTCAGTCCATGGTTTCTGCTGACCTAATATCCAGAGAAAAATGGAGGGAGGATAAAATCAGTATTAGCTGTGTTCATGGTGACAGACATCAGTATGCTATGGCAGATGTGTATTTAACGGCTGGTGGCCAGACCTTTTTGCTGCCAATGGCTTTAGCTTCAAGCTTGCCATTTGAGGTGATTTTGGGTAATGATGTACCAATCCTGCTAGATTTAGTGCAAGAAGCAGAAAAATCATCAGTAGAGCTAGATCCATCTAAACATTTGGCTGCAGTCTCACTGAGTGTAGCTAATCCACCTACAGGGTTTAACATGGTTGTGACAAGATCTCAGAGTGCTAGTGAGACCTTAAAGGAATTGCCATTCTGGGGGGAAGATCTTGAACCTGGGAAAGGCAAACCTAGGAAATCAAAAGCACAAAGAAGAAGAGAGAAACTGAGCAGAAATGGTGGTAAACAGATGGAAAGTTTAAACATTTCTCTTCAGCCAGTTGAGTTAAATCTCCCTTCTGATGTAGCTAAGCTACAGAAAGAGGATGTTACCCTGAAACCCTGGTTAAACAAGGTGATAGAGGTTGAGGGAGTAAAGCAAGGTAGCTTGGGATGTTTGGAGGATGCAACATATGTCATTAAGAACGGCATATTGTACCAGAGTAAGGGGACAGTAGAAGCTTTGGCTTTGCCTAAGCAGTTCAGATCCAAGGTAATGGAGTTGGGACATTCTGTTCCTTGGGCTGGCCACATGGCTTTCCAGAAGACCTTGTGTAGGATTGCCAGCAGGTTTGTTTGGCCAGGCATGTACAATGACATCTCAAAATTTTGCAGTACTTGTGAAATTTGTCAACTTACCTCCTCACGCAGAGTGCCTCGGGCAATGTTGCAGCCTCTACCCATCATGGAAGCACCATTTGAGAGACTTGGTATGGACATAGTGGGGCCCTTAGAGCGTAGTAGTACAGGGTATAGATTCATATTAGTTCTTTGCGACTATGGAACTCGATACCCAGAGGCCTTCCCTCTAAAAACAGTGAAGGCTAAGAATGTTGCTAACTGTTTGGTGCAGTTATTCTCTAGAATGGGGATTCCTAGAGAAATTTTGACTGACTGTGGGACAAACTTCATGTCAAAGTTATTGCAGCAGGTGTATAAGCTCCTAGGGGTCAAGGGGATTAGGACCATCCCGTACCACCCCCAAACGGACGGGCTAGTGGAACGGTATAACCAAACTTTGAAAAGTATGCTGCGGAAGTTTGTTTCTCAGACAGGAAAGGACTGGGACCAATGGCTGCCGTACCTGCTGTTTGCATACCGGGAGGTGCCACAAGCTTCAACAGGATTTTCCCCATTTGAGCTGCTCTATGGTCACAAAGTCAGAGGGCCCTTGGACCTGCTTAAGGACTACTGGGAAAATCCAACATCTACGGGAGACAACGTGGTGGCCTATGTGGTGAAGATGAGGCAACGCTTGGAGGAAATGACGGCGCTGGCACAGGAGTCCTTGAGGACGGCCCAGCAGAACCAAAAGAGGTGGTACGACTGCAAGGCTAGGGAGAGAAGTTTCACACCAGGCCAACAGGTACTCCTACTCCTTCCCACTTCTGAAAACAAACTCCTTGCTAAATGGTTTGGTCCTTATGAAATCACCAGGAAAGTGGGTAAGCTCACCTATGAACTGTTCATGCCTGACAGAACTAAAAAGTATCAGACCTTCCATGTGAACTTGTTGAAAGAATTTCAGTCTCGTCAGGACGTGGTTTCGCAGCTGCTGATTCGTGCCGTGGGGGATGAAGAGACACCAGAGAAGTTCATACCAGGACAACTGGGTGAGTCATCTGTCATGGACATATCACACCTTTCTGTGGCTCAACAGGAAGAGGTGGCTCTGCTCATCGACCCAGAACTGTTTAAAGACACCCCTGGATACACTGACGTGGTGCAACACAACATTCGGTTGAAGGAGGAAGCAGCTCCGCGCCGAAAGAGCTACAGGGTTCCAGAGAGGCTGGTGGCGAGCCTGAAGAAGGAAATCCATGTGATGTTGGAATTGGGTATTATTGAGACGTCCAGGAGTGAATGGTGCAGTCCAGTGGTGCTGGTACCGAAGAAAGATGGCTCACTGCGATTTTGCATTGATTTTCGTTACCTGAATGCAGTTTCAATGTGTGATCTGTATCCTATGCCCAGGATCGACGAGCTGGTGGAACGAGTGGGACAAGCTGAGTACATCTCCACCTTAGACCTGAGTAAGGGTTATTGGCAAGTTGCTCTGGTTCCTGAGGCTCGTGAGCTGACAGCTTTCAGAACGCCATTTGGTTTGTACCAGTTTTGTGTGATGCCATTTGGACTCCAAGGAGCACCAGCCACCTTTCAGAGGTTAATGGACGATGTTCTGAGGGAGGTTTCAGACTATGCCGCTGCATATCTAGATGATGTGGTGATATACAGCAGAAGCTGGGAAGAGCACATCTGTCATCTGAAGGAAGTTCTGCGGTGTATAAAGGCAGCTGGATTGACAATCAACCCGCAGAAATGCTGTTTGGCTAGAAAACAGGTGGAGTACCTTGGATTCGTCATAGGTCATGGGAAACTGAGACCTCAAGTGGGGAAGATGGAGGCAATCCGTTCCTTCCCGATCCCAACCACAAAGAAGAAAGTGAAAAGTTTTCTTGGGTTGGTGGGATGGTATAGGAAGTTCATCCCTCACTTTGCAGATCGATCGGCCGTGCTGCATGACCTGACTAAAGTGGCGGCGCCAAGGAAGGTAATTTGGACAGCTGAATGTGACCATGCATTCACGGATCTTAAGGAGGCAATAAATGAACATACAGTACTCCAGACTCCTGATTTTGATAAACCTTTTATTCTGCAAACTGATGCGTCTGGTGTAGGTTTGGGTGGAGTTTTGTTGCAGGAAGTGGATGGAGAGAGGAGACCTGTTGCCTTCCTGAGTAGGAAATTGCTGGACCGAGAAACTAGATATTCAACTGTGGAGAAGGAGTGCTTGGCAATGAAATGGACGGTCGAGTCGCTGAGATACTACCTGTTGGGACGTCATTTCAGCTTGGAGACTGATCATCGTGCTCTGCAATGGCTTCACAGAATGAAGGACGCCAACACAAGACTAGCTGGTTGGTACTTGGCTCTGCAGCCATATGACTTCACTGTCTGCTATCGGGCAGGGAAGTCCAACACGGTGGCTGACTCTCTCTCACGGATGTATGAGGATTAGGTATTACACCCTTTAAGGAGGAGGGGAGGAATGTAATGTAGCAAGTCCATTACACAGGTTTTTCTATGATTGAAGGATAAATGAAACCAGACTCAATGATTGTTTTAATGTTTATTTGAAAGGGGGAAGCGTTTGGACCTGTAAGAAGAGTTAGTATGAATATAGAAGATTTAAAGTGGTAAATAAATGATTGAATGTTTGTACTTACCTGTTTCCCTTGTGCTTCTGCAAGTGTTCCAGCTAAAAGAGTCCCCGGGGAGCTGGAGCACCTAAAGAAGGTTCTGGAGCATTCCATTCAGTAGGAATGGGAGGGGTGACCTGTGAAATTGCTCCAGGAATGCAGATTAGTTTCACTGAATGTTTTTAGGATTGATTAAGGATGTTTCTATTTTTGTATTGTAATTATTTAATGAGATCTTAGAGATGATGATTTAAGTATAATTTAAGAGTATTGAAAGATTGTATTTTTGTATTTACCTGTGTCTTGAGTTTTAGGATTAATCCAATTAGGCACACCTGTTTATAAATACAGCTCTGTGTTTGTTGGAGGGAGTTGAGTGTTGGATGGAGCGGCAGGCATGGATTTGTGCTGCCTAGATTTTAATTTTGTTAAATGTAAATAAAGTACACTTGGGTCTGCACTGGACAACGGCCTCCTCAGTATTACTTTTCCTCCGGAGCGCATGAGGGTCATTCTGACAAGTGCCCTCGGCGCCACAGTGCCATTTACAAACCATAAGTGCTAATGACTCCATTCCTTTTTGTGGTTGTAGGGGCTGTCGATTGGAGTACATTAAAACAAACCTGATCTCTCTAGGACATTCAGAAGCCAAGTTATAAGCCCACAAATGTGTAACTGGACTACTTCTTTAAATTGACACCAGATCCGGTGACCTTTGGGACATGGTATGACCCCCTTAGGAAAGTGATGTCATCATGAAACGTTCAGATCACTTACAACTCAATAGATTCTTTCTTCCTGTAACGTTTCAGCCTGATTGGACCTTGTTTTCACACAAATGAACCGAGAATGATGTGAAATTGTGCTTCGTGCAACATAATTCTGGGTGCCATTTACAAACCATAAGTGCTAATGACTCCATTCCTTTTTGTGGTTGTGGGGGCTGTTGATGGGAGTACACTAAAATAAACCTGATCTCTCTAGGACATTCATAAGCCAAGTTATAAGCCCACAAAGGTGTAACTGGACTACTTTTTTAAAGTGACACCAGGAAAGGTGACCTTTGGGACATGGTTTTACCCCCTATAGAAATGTGCGATCATCTTGAAACGTTCAGATCACTTACAACTCAATAGATTCTACCTTCTTGTAGCGTTTCAGCCTGATTGGACCTTGTTTTCACACAAATGGACCCAGAATGATGTGAAATTGTGCTTCGTGCAACATAATTCTGGGTGCCATTTACAAACTATAAGTGCTAATGACTCCATTCCTTTTTGTGGTTGTAGGGGCTGTTGATTGGAGTACATTAAAACAAACCTGATCTCTCTAGGACATTCAGAAGCCAAGTTATAAGCCCACAAATGTGTAACTGGACAACTTCTTTAAAGTGACACCAGGCTCGGTGACCTTTGGGACATGGTTTGACCCCCTATAGGAATGTGCGATCATCATGAAACGTTCAGATCACTTACAACTCAATAGATTCTACCTTCTTGTAACGTTTCAGCCTGACTGCACCTTGTTTTCACACAAATGGACCCCGAATGATGTGAAATTGTGCTTCGTGCAACATAATTCTGGGTGCCATTTACAAACCATAAGTGCTAATGACTTCATTCGTTTTTGTGGTTGTAGGGGCTGTTGATTGGAGTACACTAAAACAAACCTGATCTCTCTAGGACATTCAGAAGCCAAGTTATAAGCCCACAAATGTGTAACTGGACTACTTTAAATTGACACCAGATCCGGTGACCTTTGGGACATGGTTTGACCCCCTAAGGAAAGTGCTATCATCATGAAACGTTCAGATCACTTACAACTCAATAGATTCTATCTTCTTGTAGCGTTTCAGCCTGATTGGACCTTGTTTTCACCCAAATGGACCCAGAATGATGTGAAATTGTGCTTCGTGCAACATAATTCTGGGTGCCATTTACAAACCATAAGTGCTAATGACTCCATTCCTTTTTGTGATTATAGGGGCTGTTGATTAGAGTACACTAAATCAAACCTGATCTCTCTAGGACATTCAGAAGCCAAGTTATAATCCCACAAATGTGTAACTGGACTACTTCTTTAAATTGACACCAGATCCGGTGACCTTTGGGACATGGTTTGACCCCCTTAGGAAAGTGCTATCATCATGAAACGTTCAGATCACTTACAACTCAATAGATTCTAACCTTCCTGTAACGTTTCAGCCTTATTGGACCTTGTTTTCACACAAATGAACCCAGAATGATGTGAAATTGTGCTTCGTGCAACATAATTCTGGGTGCCATTTAAAAACCTTAAGTGCTAATGACTCCATTCCTTTTTGTGGTTGTAGGGGCTGTTGATTGGAGTACACTAAAACAAACCTGATCTCTCTAGGACATTCAGAAGCCAAGTTAAAAGCCCACAAATGTGTAACTGGACTACTTCTTTAAATTGACACCAGATCCTGTGACATTTGGGACATGGTTTGACCCCCTTAGGAAAGTGCTAACATCATGAAACGTTCAGATCACCTACAAATCAATAGATTCTACCTTTCTGTAACGTTTCAGCCTGATTGGACCTTGTTTTCACACAAATGGACCCAGAATGATGTGAAATTGTGCTTCGTGCAACATAATTCTGGGTGCCATTTACAAACCATAAGTGCTAATGACTCCATTCCTTTTTGTGGTTGTAGGGGCTGTTGATTGGAGTACACTGAAACAAACCTGATCTCTCTAGGACATTCAGAAGCCAAGTTATAAGCCCACAAATGTGTAACTGGACTACTTCTTTAAAGTGACACCAGATCCGGTGACCTTTGGGACATCGTTTGACCCACTTAGGAAAGTGCTATCATCATGAAACGTTCAGATCACTTACAACTCAATAGATTCTACCTTCCTGTAACGTTTCAGCCTGATTGGACCTTGTTTTCACACAAATGAACCCAGAATGATGTGAAATTGTGCTTCGTGCAACATAATTCTGGGTGCCATTTAAAAACCATAAGTGCTAATGTCTCCATTCCTTTTTGTGGTTGTAGGGGCTGTTGATTGGAGTACACTAAAACAAACCTGATAGCAATAGGACATTCAGAAGCCAAGTTATAAGCCCACAAATGTGTAACTGGACAACTTCTTTAAATTGACACCAGATCCGGTGACCTTTGGGACATGGTTTGACCCCCTTAGGAAAGTGCTATCATCATGAAACGTTCAGATCACTTACAACTCAATAAATTCTACCTTCCTGTAACGTTTCAGCCTGATTGGACCTTGTTTTCACACAAATGAACCCAGAATGATGTGAAATTGTGCTTCGTGCAACATAATTCTGGGTGCGATTTACAAACCATAAGTGCTAATGACTCCATTCCTTTTTGTGGTTGTAGGGGCTGTTGATTGGAGTACACTAAAACAAACCTGACCTCTCTAGGACATTCAGAAGCCAAGTTATAAGCCTACAAATGTGGAACTGGACTACTTTAAAGTGACACCAGATCCGGTGACATTTGGGACATGGTTTGACCCCCTTAGGAAAGTGCTATCATCATGAAACGTTCAGATCACTTACAACTCAATAGATTCTAACCTTCCTGTAACGTTTCAGCCTTATTGGACCTTGTTTTCACACAAATGAACCCAGAATGATGTGAAATTGTGCTTCGTGCAACATAATTCTGGGTGCCATTTAAAAACCTTAAGTGCTAATGACTCCATTCCTTTTTGTGGTTGTAGGGGCTGTTGATTGGAGTACACTAAAACAAACCTGATCTCTCTAGGACATTCAGAAGCCAAGTTAAAAGCCCACAAATGTGTAACTGGACTACTTCTTTAAATTGACACCAGATCCTGTGACATTTGGGACATGGTTTGACCCCCTTAGGAAAGTGCTAACATCATGAAACGTTCAGATCACCTACAAATCAATAGATTCTACCTTTCTGTAACGTTTCAGCCTGATTGGACCTTGTTTTCACACAAATGGACCCAGAATGATGTGAAATTGTGCTTCGTGCAACATAATTCTGGGTGCCATTTACAAACCATAAGTGCTAATGACTCCATTCCTTTTTGTGGTTGTAGGGGCTGTTGATTGGAGTACACTGAAACAAACCTGATCTCTCTAGGACATTCAGAAGCCAAGTTATAAGCCCACAAATGTGTAACTGGACTACTTCTTTAAAGTGACACCAGATCCGGTGACCTTTGGGACATCGTTTGACCCACTTAGGAAAGTGCTATCATCATGAAACGTTCAGATCACTTACAACTCAATAGATTCTACCTTCCTGTAACGTTTCAGCCTGATTGGACCTTGTTTTCACACAAATGAACCCAGAATGATGTGAAATTGTGCTTCGTGCAACATAATTCTGGGTGCCATTTAAAAACCATAAGTGCTAATGTCTCCATTCCTTTTTGTGGTTGTAGGGGCTGTTGATTGGAGTACACTAAAACAAACCTGATAGCAATAGGACATTCAGAAGCCAAGTTATAAGCCCACAAATGTGTAACTGGACAACTTCTTTAAATTGACACCAGATCCGGTGACCTTTGGGACATGGTTTGACCCCCTTAGGAAAGTGCTATCATCATGAAACGTTCAGATCACTTACAACTCAATAAATTCTACCTTCCTGTAACGTTTCAGCCTGATTGGACCTTGTTTTCACACAAATGAACCCAGAATGATGTGAAATTGTGCTTCGTGCAACATAATTCTGGGTGCCATTTACAAACCATAAGTGCTAATGACTCCATTCCTTTTTGTGGTTGTAGGGGCTGTTGATTGGAGTACACTAAAACAAACCTGACCTCTCTAGGACATTCAGAAGCCAAGTTATAAGCCTACAAATGTGGAACTGGACTACTTTAAAGTGACACCAGATCCGGTGACATTTGGGACATGGTTTGACCCCCTTAGGAAAGTGCTATCATCATGAAACGTTCAGATCACTTACAACTCAATAGATTCTACCTTCCTGTAACGTTTCAGCCTGACTGGACCTTGTTTTCACACAAATGAACCCAGAATGATGTGAAATTGTGCTTTGTGCAACATAATTCTGGGTGCCATTTAAAAACCATAAGTGCTAATGACTCCATTCCTTTTTGGGGTAATGGGGGCTGTTAATTGGAGTACGCTAAAACAAACCTGATATCTCTAGGACATTCAGAAGCCAAGTTATAAGCCCACAAATGTGTAATTGGACTACTTCTTTAAATTGAAACCAGTTCCAGTGACCTTTGGGACATGGTTTGACCCCCTTAGGAAAGTGCTATCATCATGAAACGTTCAGATCACTTACAACTCAATAGATTCTACCTTCCTGTAACGTTTCAGCCTGATTGGACCTTGTTTTCACACAAATGAACCCAGAATGATGTGAAATTGTGATTCGTGCAACATAATTCTGGGTGCCATTTACAAACCATAAGTGCTAATGACTCCATTCCTTTTTGTGGTTGTAGGGGCTGTTGATTGGAGTACATTAAAACAAACCTGATCTCTCTAGGACATTCAGAAGCCAAGTTATAAGCCCACAAATGTGTAACTGGACTACTTCTTTAAATTGACACCAGATCCGGTGACCTTTGAGACATGGTATGACCCCCTTAGGAAAGTGCTATCATCATGAAACGTTCAGATCACTTACAACTCAATAGATTCTACCTTCTTCTAACGTTTCACCCTGGTTGGACCTTGTTTTCACACAAATGAACCCAGAATGATGTGAAATTGTGCTTCGTGCAACATAATTCTGGGTGCCATTTTCAAACCATAAGTGCTAATGACTTCATTCCTTTTTGTGGTTCTAGGGGCTTTTGATGGGAGTACACTAAAATAAACCTGATCTCTCTAGGACATTCAGAAGCCAAGTTATAAGCCCACAAATGTGTAACTGGACTACTTCTTTAAAATGACAACAGATCAGGTGACCTTTGGGACATGGTTTGACCCCCTTAGGAAAGTGATATCATCATGAAACGTTCAGATCACTTACAACTCAATAGATTCTACCTTCTTGTAGCGTTTCAGCCTGATTGGAACTTGTTTTCACACAAATGGACCCAGAATGATGTGAAATTGTGCTTCGTGCAACATAATTCTGGGTGCCAATTACAAACCATAAGTGCTAATGACTGTGGTTGTAGGGGCTTTTGATTGGAGTACACTAAAACAAACCTAACCTCTCTAGGACATTCAGAAGCCAAGTTATAAGCCCACAAAGGTGTAACTGGACTACTTCTTTAAAGTGACACCAGGCCCGGTGACCTTTGGGACATGGTTTTACCCCCTATAGGAATGTGCGATCATCTTGAAACGTTCAGATCACTTACAACTCAATAGATTCTACCTTCTTGTAGCGTTTCAGCCTGATTGGACCTTGTTTTCACACAAATGGACCCAGAATGATGTGAAATTGTGCTTTGTGCAACATAATTCTGGGTGCCATTTACAAACTATAAGTGCTAATGTCTCCATTCCTTTTTGTGGTTGTAGGGGCTGTTGATTGGAGTACATTAAAACAAACCTGATCTCTCTAGGACATTCAGAAGCCAAGTTATAAGCCCACAAATGTGTAACTGGACTACTTCTTGAAAGTGACACCAGGCCTGGTGACCTTTGGGACATGGTTTGACCCCCTATAGGAATGTGCGATCATCATGAAACGTTCAGATCACTTACAACTCAATAGATTCTACCTTCTTGTAACGTTTCAGCCTGACTGGACCTTGTTTTCACACAAATGGACCCAGAATGATGTGAAATTGTGCTTCGTGCAACATAATTCTGGGTGCCATTTACAAACCATAAGTGCTAATGACTCCATTCCATTTTGTGTATGTAGGGGCTGTTGATGGGAGTAAACTAAAATAAACCTGATCTCTCTAGGACATTCAGAAGCCAAGTTATAAGCCCACAAATGTGTAACTGGACTACTTCTTTAAATTGACACCAGATCTGGTGACCTTTGGGACATGGTTTGACCCCCTTAGGAAAGTGCTATCATCATGAAACGTTCAGATCACTTACAACTCAATAGATTCTACCTTCCTGTAATGTTTCAGCCTGATTGGACCTTGTTTTCACACAAATGAACCCAGAATGATGTGAAATTGTGCTTCGTGCAACATAATTCTGGGTGCCAATTACAAACCATAAGTGCTAATGACTCCTTTCCTTTTTGTGGTTGTAGGGGCTTTTGATTGGAGTACACTAAAACAAACCTAACCTCTCTAGGACATTCAGAAGCCAAGTTATAAGCCCACAAAGGTGTAACTGGACTACTTTTTTAAAGTGACACCAGGAAAGGTGACCTTTGGGACATGGTTTGACCCCCTATAGAAATGTGCGATCATCTTGAAACGTTCAGATCACTTACAACTCAATAGATTCTACCTTCTTGTAGCGTTTCAGCCTGATTGGACCTTGTTTTCACACAAATGGACCCAGAATGATGTGAAATTGTGCTTCGTGCAACATAATTCTGGGTGCCATTTACAAACTGTAAGTGCTAATGACTCCATTCCTTTTTGTGGTTGTAGGGGCAGTTGATTGGAGTACATTAAAACAAACCTGATCTCTCTAGGACATTCAGAAACCAAGTTATAAGCCCACAAATGTGTAACTGGACTACTTCTTTAAAGTGACACCAGGCTCGGTGACCTTTGGGACATGGTTTGACCCCCTATAGGAATGTGCGATCATCATGAAACGTTCAGATCACTTACAACTCAATAGATTCTACCTTCTTGTAACATTTCAGCTTGACTGGACCTTGTTTTCACACAAATGGACCCAGAATGATGTGAAATTGTGCTTCGTGCAACATAATTCTGGGTGCCATTTACAAACCATAAGTGCTAATGACTCCATTCCTTTTTGTGGTTGTAGGGGCTGTTGATTGGAGTACACTAAAACAAACCTGATCTCTCTAGGACAATCAGAAGCCAAGTTATAAGCCCACAAATGTGTAACTGGACTACTTCTTTAAATTGACACCAGATCCGGTGACCTTTGGGACATGGTTTGACCCCCTTAGGAAAGTGCTATCATCATGAAACGTTCAGATCACTTACAACTCAATAGATTCTACCTTCTTGTAGCGTTTCAGCCTGATTGGACCTTGTTTTCACCCAAATGGACCCAGAATGATGTGAAATTGTGCTTCGTGCAACATAATTCTGGGTGCCATTTACAAACCATAAGTGCTAATGACTCCATTCCTTTTTGTGGTTTAGGGGCTGTTGATTGGAGTACACTAAATCAAACCTGATCTCTCTAGGACATTCAGAAGCCAAGTTATAAGCCCACAAATGTGTAACTGGACTACTTCTTTAAAGTGACACCAGGCCTGGTGACCTTTGGGACATGGTTTGACCCCCTATAGGAATGTGCGATCATCATGAAACGTTCAGATCACTTACAACTCAATAGATTCTACCTTCTTGTAACGTTTCAGCCTGACTGGACCTTGTTTTCACACAAATGGACCCAGAATGATGTGAAATTGTGCTTCGTGCAACATAATTCTGGGTGCCATTTACAAACCATAAGTGCTAATGACTCCATTCCATTTTGTGTATGTAGGGGCTGTTGATGGGAGTAAACTAAAATAAACCTGATCTCTCTAGGACATTCAGAAGCCAAGTTATAAGCCCACAAATGTGTAACTGGACTACTTCTTTAAATTGACACCAGATCTGGTGACCTTTGGGACATGGTTTGACCCCCTTAGGAAAGTGCTATCATCATGAAACGTTCAGATCACTTACAACTCAATAGATTCTACCTTCCTGTAATGTTTCAGCCTGATTGGACCTTGTTTTCACACAAATGAACCCAGAATGATGTGAAATTGTGCTTCGTGCAACATAATTCTGGGTGCCAATTACAAACCATAAGTGCTAATGACTCCTTTCCTTTTTGTGGTTGTAGGGGCTTTTGATTGGAGTACACTAAAACAAACCTAACCTCTCTAGGACATTCAGAAGCCAAGTTATAAGCCCACAAAGGTGTAACTGGACTACTTTTTTAAAGTGACACCAGGAAAGGTGACCTTTGGGACATGGTTTGACCCCCTATAGAAATGTGCGATCATCTTGAAACGTTCAGATCACTTACAACTCAATAGATTCTACCTTCTTGTAGCGTTTCAGCCTGATTGGACCTTGTTTTCACACAAATGGACCCAGAATGATGTGAAATTGTGCTTCGTGCAACATAATTCTGGGTGCCATTTACAAACTGTAAGTGCTAATGACTCCATTCCTTTTTGTGGTTGTAGGGGCAGTTGATTGGAGTACATTAAAACAAACCTGATCTCTCTAGGACATTCAGAAACCAAGTTATAAGCCCACAAATGTGTAACTGGACTACTTCTTTAAAGTGACACCAGGCTCGGTGACCTTTGGGACATGGTTTGACCCCCTATAGGAATGTGCGATCATCATGAAACGTTCAGATCACTTACAACTCAATAGATTCTACCTTCTTGTAACATTTCAGCTTGACTGGACCTTGTTTTCACACAAATGGACCCAGAATGATGTGAAATTGTGCTTCGTGCAACATAATTCTGGGTGCCATTTACAAACCATAAGTGCTAATGACTCCATTCCTTTTTGTGGTTGTAGGGGCTGTTGATTGGAGTACACTAAAACAAACCTGATCTCTCTAGGACAATCAGAAGCCAAGTTATAAGCCCACAAATGTGTAACTGGACTACTTCTTTAAATTGACACCAGATCCGGTGACCTTTGGGACATGGTTTGACCCCCTTAGGAAAGTGCTATCATCATGAAACGTTCAGATCACTTACAACTCAATAGATTCTACCTTCTTGTAGCGTTTCAGCCTGATTGGACCTTGTTTTCACCCAAATGGACCCAGAATGATGTGAAATTGTGCTTCGTGCAACATAATTCTGGGTGCCATTTACAAACCATAAGTGCTAATGACTCCATTCCTTTTTGTGGTTTAGGGGCTGTTGATTGGAGTACACTAAATCAAACCTGATCTCTCTAGGACATTCAGAAGCCAAGTTATAAGCCCACAAATGTGTAACTGGACTACTTCTTTAAATTGACACCAGATCCGGTGACCTTTGGGACATGGTTTGACCCCCTTAGGAAAGTGCTATCATCATGAAACGTTCACATCACTTACAACTCAATAGATTCTACCTTCCTGTAACGTTTCAGCCTGATTGGACCTTGTTTTCACACAAATGAACCCAGAATGATGTGAAATTGTGCTTCGTGCAACATAATTCTGGGTGCCATTTAAAAACCTTAAGTGCTAATGACTCCATTCCTTTTTGTGGTTCTAGGGGCTGTTGATTGGAGTACACTAAAACAAACCTGATCTCTCTAGGACATTCAGAAGCCAAGTTAAAAGCCCACAAATGTGTAACTGGACTACTTCTTTAAATTGACACCAGATCCGGTGACCTTTGGGACATGGTTTGACCCCCTTAGGAAAGTGCTATCATCATGAAACGTTCAGATCACTTACAACTCAATAGATTCTACCTTCCTGTAACGTTTCAGCCTGATTGGAACTTGTTTTCACACAAATGGACCCAGAATGATGTGAAATTGTGCTTCGTGCAACATAATTCTGGGTGCCATTTACAAACCATAAGTGCTAATGACTCCATTCCTTTTTGTGGATGTAGGGGCTGTTGATTGGAGTACACTAAAACAAACCTGATCTCTCTAGGACATTCAGAAGCCAAGTTATAAGCCCACAAATGTGTAACTGGATTACTTCTTTAAATTGACACCAGATCCGGTGACCTTTGGGACATGGTTTGACCCCCTTAGGAAAGTGCTATCATCATGAAACGTTCAGATCACTTACAACTCAATAGATTCTACCTTCCTGTAACGTTTCAGCCTGATTGGACCTTGTTTTCACACAAATGGACCCAGAATGATGTGAAATTGTGCTTCGTGCAACATAATTCTGGGTGCCATTTACAAACCATAAGTGCTAATGACTCCATTCCTTTTTGTGGTTGTAGGGGCTGTTGATTGGAGTACACTAAAACAAACCTGACCTCTCTAGGACATTCAGAAGCCAAGTTATAAGCCTACAAATGTGGAACTGGACTACTTCTTTAAAGTGACACAAGATCCGGTGATCTTTGGGACATGGTTTGACCCCCTTAGGAAAGTGCTATCATCATGAAACGTTCAGATCACTTACAACTCAATAGATTCTACCTTCCTGTAACGTTTCAGCCTGATTGGACCTTGTTTTCACACAAATGAACCCAGAATGATGTGAAATTGTGCTTTGTGCAACATAATTCTGGGTGTCATTTAAAAACCATAAGTGCTAATGACTCCATTCCTTTTTGTGGTTGTAGGGGCTGTTGATTGGAGTACACTAAAACAAACCTGATCGCAATAGGACATTCAGAAGCCAAGTTATAAGCCCACAAAGGTGTAACTGGACTACTTTTTTAAAGTGACACCAGGAAAGGTGACCTTTGGGACATGGTTTTACCCCCTATAGAAATGTGCGATCATCTTGAAACGTTCAGATCACTTACAACTCAATAGATTCTACCTTCTTGTAGCGTTTCAGCCTGATTGGACCTTGTTTTCACACAAATGGACCCAGAATGATGTGAAATTGTGCTTCGTGCAACATAATTCTGGGTGCCATTTACAAACTGTAAGTGCTAATGACTCCATTCCTTTTTGTGGTTGTAGGGGCAGTTGATTGGAGTACATTAAAACAAACCTGATCTCCCTAGGACATTCAGAAACCAAGTTATAAGCCCACAAATGTGTAACTGGACTACTTCTTTAAAGTGACACCAGGCTCGGTGACCTTTGGGACATGGTTTGACCCCCTATAGGAATGTGCGATCATCATGAAATGTTCAGATCACTTACAACTCAATAGATTCTACCTTCTTGTAACATTTCAGCCTGACTGGACCTTGTTTTCACACAAATGGACCCAGAATGATGTGAAATTGTGCTTCGTGCAACATAATTCTGGGTGCCATTTACAAACCATAAGTGCTAATGACTCCATTCCTTTTTGTGGTTGTAGGGGCTGTTGATTGGAGTACACTAAAACAAACCTGATCTCTCTAGGACAATCAGAAGCCAAGTTATAAGCCCACAAATGTGTAACTGGACTACTTCTTTAAATTGACACCAGATCCGGTGACCTTTGGGACATGGTTTGACCCCCTTAGGAAAGTGCTATCATCATGAAACGTTCAGATCACTTACAACTCAATAGATTCTACCGTCCTGTAACGTTTCAGCCTGATTGGACCTTGTTTTCACACAAATGAACCCAGAATGATGTGAAATTGTGCTTCGTGCAACATAATTCTGGGTGCCATTTAAAAACCTTAAGTGCTAATGACTCCATTCCTTTTTGTGGTTGTAGGGGCTGTTGATTGGAGTACACTAAAACAAACCTGATCTCTCTAGGACATTCAGAAGCCAAGTTAAAAGCCCACAAATGTGTAACTGGACTACTTCTTTAAATTGACACCAGATCCGGTGACGTTTGGGACATGGTTTGACCCCCTTAGGAAAGTGCTAACATCATGAAACGTTCAGATCACTTACAAATCAATAGATTCTACCTTCCTGTAACGTTTCAGCCTGATTGAACCTTGTTTTCAAACAAATGGACCCAGAATGATGTGAAATTGTGCTTCGTGCAACATAATTCTGGGTGCCATTTAAAAACCATAAGTACTAATGACTCCATTCCTTTTTGTGGTTGTAGGGGCTGTTGATTGGAGTACACTAAAACAAACCTGATCGCTCTAGGACATTCAGAAGCCAAGTTATAAGCCCACAAATGTGTAACTGGACAACTTCTTTAAATTGACACCAGATCCGGTGACCTTTGGGACATGGTTTGACCCCCTTAGGAAAGTGCTATCATCATGAAACGTTCAGATCACTTACAACTCAATAGATTCTACCTTCCTGTAACGTTTCAGCCTGATTGGACCTTGTTTTCACACAAATGGACCCAGAATGATGTGAAATTGTGCTTCGTGCAACATAATTCTGGGTGCCATTTACAAACCATAAGTGCTAATGACTCCATTCCTTTTTGTGGTTGTAGGGGCTGTTGATTGGAGTACATTAAAACAAACCTGATCTCTCTAGGACATTCAGAAGCCAAGTTATAAGTCCACAAATGTGTAACTGGACTACTTCTTTAAATTGACACCAGATCCGGTGACCTTTGGGACATGGTATGACCCCCTTAGGAAAGTGCTGTCATCATGAAACGTTCAGATCACTTACAACTCAATAGATTCTTTCTTCCTGTAACGTTTCAGCCTGATTGGACCTTGTTTTCACACAAATGAACCGAGAATGATGTGAAATTGTGCTTCGTGCAACATAATTCTGGGTGCCATTTACAAACCATAAGTGCTAATGACTCCATTCCTTTTTGTGGTTGTGGGGGCTGTTGATGGGAGTACACTAAAATAAACCTGATCTCTCTAGGACATTCATAAGCCAAGTTATAAGCCCACAAAGGTGTAACTGGACTACTTTTTTAAAGTGACACCAGGAAAGGTGACCTTTGGGACATGGTTTTACCCCCTATAGAAATGTGCGATCATCTTGAAACGTTCAGATCACTTACAACTCAATAGATTCTACCTTCTTGTAGCGTTTCAGCCTGATTGGACCTTGTTTTCACACAAATGGACCCAGAATGAAGTGAAATTGTGCTTCGTGCAACATAATTCTGGGTGCCATTTACAAACCATAAGTGCTAATGACTCCCGTCCTTTTTGTGGTTGTAGGGGCTGTTGATTGGAGTACATTAAAACAAACCTGATCCCTCTAGGACATTCAGAAGCGCAGTTATAAGCCCACAAATGTGTAACTGGACTACTTCTTTAAATTGACACCAGAACCGGTGACCTTTGGGACATGGTTTGACCCCCTTAGTAAAGTGCTATCATCATGAAACGTTCAGATCACTTACAACTCAATAGATTCTACCTTCCTGTAACGTTTCAGCCTGATTGGACCTTGTTTTCACACAAATGGACCCAGAATGAAGTGAAATTGTGCTTCGTGCAACATAATTCTGGGTGCCATTTACAAACCATAAGTGCTAATGACTCCATTCCTTTTTGTGGTTGTAGGGGCTGTTGATTGGAGTACATTAAAACAAACCTGATCTCTCTAGGACATTCAGAAGCGCAGTTATAAGCCCACAAATGTGTAACTGGACTACTTCTTTAAAGTGACACCAGGCCCGGTGACCTTTGGGACATGGATTGACCCCCTATAGGAATGTGCGGTCATCATGAAACGTTCAGATCACTTACAACTCAATAGATTCTACCTTCTTGTAACGTTTCAGCCTGATTGGACCTTGTTTTCACACAAATGGACCCAGAATGATGTGAAATTTTGCTTCGTGCAACATAATTCTGGGTGCCATTTACAAACCATAAGTGCTAATGACTCCATTCCTTTTTGGGGTAATGGGGGCTGTTAATTGGAGTACGCTAAAACAAACCTGATCTCTCTAGGACATTCAGAAGCCAAGTTATAAGCCCACAAATGTGTAACTGGACTACTTCTTTAAATTGACACCAGTTCCGGTGACCTTTGGGACATGGTTTGACCCCCTTAGGAAAGTGCTATCATCATGAAACGTTCAGATCACTTACAACTCAATAGATTCTACCTTCCTGTAACGTTTCAGCCTGATTGGACCTTGTTTTCACACAAATGAACCCAGAATGATGTGAAATTGTGCTTCGTGCAACATAATTCTGGGTGCCAATTACAAACCATAAGTGCTAATGACTGTGGTTGTAGGGGCTTTTGATTGGAGTACACTAAAACAAACCTAACCTCTCTAGGACATTCAGAAGCCAAGTTATAAGCCCACAAAGGTGTAACTGGACTACTTCTTTAAAGTGACACCAGGCCCGGTGACCATTGGGACATGGTTTTACCCCCTATAGGAATGTGCGATCATCTTGAAACGTTCAGATCACTTACAACTCAATAGATTCTACCTTCTTGTAGCGTTTCAGCCTGATTTGACCTTGTTTTCACACAAATGGACCCAGAATGATGTGAAATTGTGCTTCGTGCAACATAATTCTGGGTGCCATTTACAAACTATAAGTGCTAATGACTCCATTCCTTTTTGTGGTTGTAGGGGCTGTTGATTGGAGTACATTAAAACAAACCTGATCTCTCTAGGACATTCAGAAGCCAAGTTATAAGCCCACAAATGTGTAACTGGACTACTTCTTTAAATTGACACCAGATCCGGTGACCTTTGGGACATGGTTTGACCCCCTTAGGAAAGTGCTATCATCATGAAACGTTCAGATCACTTACAACTCAATAGATTCTACCTTCTTGTAACGTTTCAGCCTGACTGGACCTTGTTTTCACACAAATGGACCCAGAATGATGTGAAATTGTGCTTCGTGCAACATAATTCTGGGTGCCATTTACAGACCATAAGTGCTAATGACTCCATTCCTTTTTGTGATTGTAGGGGCTGTTGATTGGAGTACACTAAAACAAACCTGATCTCTCTAGGACATTCAGAAGCCAAGTTAAAAGCCCACAAATGTGTAACTGGACTACTTCTTTAAATTGACACCAGATCCGGTGACCTTTGGGACATGGTTTGACCCCCTTAGGAAAGTGCTATCATCATGAAACGTTCAGATCACTTACAACTCAATAGATTCTACCTTCTTGTAACGTTTCAGCCTGACTGGACCTTGTTTTCACACAAATGGACCCAGAATGAAGTGAAATTGTGCTTCGTGCAACATAATTCTGGGTGCCTGTAATGTAGCAAGTCCATTACACAGGTTTTTCTATGATTGAAGGATAAATGAAACCAGACTCAATGATTGTTTTAATGTTTATTTGAAAGGGGGAAGCGTTTGGACCTGTAAGAAGAGTTAGTATGAATATAGAAGATTTAAAGTGGTAAATAAATGATTGAATGTTTGTACTTACCTGTTTCCCTTGTGCTTCTGCAAGTGTTCCAGCTAAAAGAGTCCCCAGGGAGCTGGAGCACCTAAAGAAGGTTCTGGAGCATTCCATTCAGTAGGAATGGGAGGGGTGACCTGTGAAATTGCTCCAGGAATGCAGATTAGTTTCACTGAATGTTTTTAGGATTGATTAAGGATGTTTCTATTTTTGTATTGTAATTATTTAATGAGATCATAGAGATGATGATTTAAGTATAATTTAAGAGTATTGAAAGATTGTATTTTTGTATTTACCTGTGTCTTGAGTTTTAGGATTAATCCAATTAGGCACACCTGTTTATAAATACAGCTCTGTGTTTGTTGGAGGGAGTTGAGTGTTGGATGGAGCGGCAGGCATGGATTTGTGCTGCCTAGATTTTAATTTTGTTAAATGTAAATAAAGTACACTTGGGTCTGCACTGGACAACGGCCTCCTCAGTATTACTTTTCCTCCGGAGCGCATGAGGGTCATTCTGACAAGTGCCCTCGGCGCCACAATTGGTGTCAGAAGTTTTGCCTGCGTGAAGTGCTGAGGATGACCACAAAGATGCAAACAAGGAAAGCACAGCCAGTGCAATGTGAAGAGCCTGAGGTGGACTCAAGTGCATCCGCTGATCAGGGAGCTGCAAGAAGGGGCACCACTGAGGAGAAGTTGGAGGAATTGGCAGAGCTGGTGAGGGTTCTTGCAAAGTCTCAAACAACTACAGAGCAGTATCTGGAAAAGGAAGCAGCAAGACAAGACTGGAGATGGAAGGACATGCAGCACCAATTCAGAGAAATCCAGTCTTTGGTGCATCAAGTTATCCAACGACCTCCTGATCAAGAAGAAGTTTCTGCCCCCCCTGCTGACCAGCAAGAGAATGAGGAAAGAACCAGTAATGCTGACCAGGACAGACATCACAGAGAGTCAATCTTCCACAGAGAGCCAAAGTTGTTGCCGTTATCACCAGAGGATGATATTGAACATTTTCTGACTACTTTTGAAAGGATGGCTCAAGTCTGTAGGTGGCCAAGAGGGGAATGGGCTCTCCGTCTGGTAGCTCTGCTGACTGGTAAGGCACGAAGTGCATATGTGCTCATGGACATTTCTGACACTGAAGATTATGATAAAGTAAAAACAGCTATCCTGGAAAAATATGAAATCACTTCAGAAACCTACCGTCAAAGATTTCGGTCTACACAGATGGTTCCAGACGAAACTCCTAAAGAGCTGTATGTGAGGCTGAAGGATCTGTTCTCAAAGTGGGTAAAACCTGACGAATCTTCAAAACAACAGATCTCAGAGACTCTGATTTTGGAGCAGTTCCTGAGAATGGTTCATCCAGACCTAGAAGTATGGATCCGTGAGCGAGACCCCAAGACAGCAGTAAGAGCAGCGGAACTGGCGGAGGTTTTTCTGGCTGCAAGGAAAGTATCCGGTCGGACGATCCTTGGACAAGGTTCTACACGGTTCCAGAGGGAGAGGGACAGAGAAAATGGACCCAGAGACCAAGCCCAGAGTAAGTCCGATGGGGGTGAAAGGGGTTTTGGTCCACATAGGGCAGGGTCTAAACCAAGGCAGTTTACAGCTAATAAGTACCATAAGCCAAATCCTGCTAACAGTTTTCAAAGGTCTAGTAAAGAGGTTAGATGTTATGTGTGTAATGAGTTAGGCCACACCCAATATTCTTGTCCTCTAACCAATAAGTCAAAACCTTCCCTTTACTGTGCAGTACCTAGACCTGGGTTGCCAAATTCTGTAGTAACTACCCAGAAAGCACTTACCACACCAGTACTAATTAATGGTCATCGGGTTATGGCATTATTAGATACAGGTGGATTTCAGTCCATGGTTTCTGCTGACCTAATATCCAGAGAAAAATGGAGGGAGGATAAAATCAGTATTAGCTGTGTTCATGGTGACAGACATCAGTATGCTATGGCAGATGTGTATTTAACGGCTGGTGGCCAGACCTTTTTGCTGCCAATGGCTTTAGCTTCAAGCTTGCCATTTGAGGTGATTTTGGGTAATGATGTACCAATCCTGCTAGATTTAGTGCAAGAAGCAGAAAAATCATCAGTAGAGCTAGATCCATCTAAACATTTGGCTGCAGTCTCACTGAGTGTAGCTAATCCACCTACAGGGTTTAACATGGTTGTGACAAGATCTCAGAGTGCTAGTGAGACCTTAAAGGAATTGCCATTCTGGGGGGAAGATCTTGAACCTGGGAAAGGCAAACCTAGGAAATCAAAAGCACAAAGAAGAAGAGAGAAACTGAGCAGAAATGGTGGTAAACAGATGGAAAGTTTAAACATTTCTCTTCAGCCAGTTGAGTTAAATCTCCCTTCTGATGTAGCTAAGCTACAGAAAGAGGATGTTACCCTGAAACCCTGGTTAAACAAGGTGATAGAGGTTGAGGGAGTAAAGCAAGGTAGCTTGGGATGTTTGGAGGATGCAACATATGTCATTAAGAACGGCATATTGTACCAGAGTAAGGGGACAGTAGAAGCTTTGGCTTTGCCTAAGCAGTTCAGATCCAAGGTAATGGAGTTGGGACATTCTGTTCCTTGGGCTGGCCACATGGCTTTCCAGAAGACCTTGTGTAGGATTGCCAGCAGGTTTGTTTGGCCAGGCATGTACAATGACATCTCAAAATTTTGCAGTACTTGTAAAATTTGTCAACTTACCTCCTCACGCAGAGTGCCTCGGGCAATGTTGCAGCCTCTACCCATCATGGAAGCACCATTTGAGAGACTTGGTATGGACATAGTGGGGCCCTTAGAGCGTAGTAGTACAGGGTATAGATTCATATTAGTTCTTTGCGACTATGGAACTCGATACCCAGAGGCCTTCCCTCTAAAAACAGTGAAGGCTAAGAATGTTGCTAACTGTTTGGTGCAGTTATTCTCTAGAATGGGGATTCCTAGAGAAATTTTGACTGACTGTGGGACAAACTTCATGTCAAAGTTATTGCAGCAGGTGTATAAGCTCCTAGGGGTCAAGGGGATTAGGACCATCCCGTACCACCCCCAAACGGACGGGCTAGTGGAACGGTATAACCAAACTTTGAAAAGTATGCTGCGGAAGTTTGTTTCTCAGACAGGAAAGGACTGGGACCAATGGCTGCCGTACCTGCTGTTTGCATACCGGGAGGTGCCACAAGCTTCAACAGGATTTTCCCCATTTGAGCTGCTCTATGGTCACAAAGTCAGAGGGCCCTTGGACCTGCTTAAGGACTACTGGGAAAATCCAACATCTACGGGAGACAACGTGGTGGCCTATGTGGTGAAGATGAGGCAACGCTTGGAGGAAATGACGGCGCTGGCACAGGAGTCCTTGAGGACGGCCCAGCAGAACCAAAAGAGGTGGTACGACTGCAAGGCTAGGGAGAGAAGTTTCACACCAGGCCAACAGGTACTCCTACTCCTTCCCACTTCTGAAAACAAACTCCTTGCTAAATGGTTTGGTCCTTATGAAATCACCAGGAAAGTGGGTAAGCTCACCTATGAACTGTTCATGCCTGACAGAACTAAAAAGTATCAGACCTTCCATGTGAACTTGTTGAAAGAATTTCAGTCTCGTCAGGACGTGGTTTCGCAGCTGCTGATTCGTGCCGTGGGGGATGAAGAGACACCAGAGAAGTTCATACCAGGACAACTGGGTGAGTCATCTGTCATGGACATATCACACCTTTCTGTGGCTCAACAGGAAGAGGTGGCTCTGCTCATCGACCCAGAACTGTTTAAAGACACCCCTGGATACACTGACGTGGTGCAACACAACATTCGGTTGAAGGAGGAAGCAGCTCCGCGCCGAAAGAGCTACAGGGTTCCAGAGAGGCTGGTGGCGAGCCTGAAGAAGGAAATCCATGTGATGTTGGAATTGGGTATTATTGAGACGTCCAGGAGTGAATGGTGCAGTCCAGTGGTGCTGGTACCGAAGAAAGATGGCTCACTGCGATTTTGCATTGATTTTCGTTACCTGAATGCAGTTTCAATGTGTGATCTGTATCCTATGCCCAGGATCGACGAGCTGGTGGAACGAGTGGGACAAGCTGAGTACATCTCCACCTTAGACCTGAGTAAGGGTTATTGGCAAGTTGCTCTGGTTCCTGAGGCTCGTGAGCTGACAGCTTTCAGAACGCCATTTGGTTTGTACCAGTTTTGTGTGATGCCATTTGGACTCCAAGGAGCACCAGCCACCTTTCAGAGGTTAATGGACGATGTTCTGAGGGAGGTTTCAGACTATGCCGCTGCATATCTAGATGATGTGGTGATATACAGCAGAAGCTGGGAAGAGCACATCTGTCATCTGAAGGAAGTTCTGCGGTGTATAAAGGCAGCTGGATTGACAATCAACCCGCAGAAATGCTGTTTGGCTCAAAAACAGGTGGAGTACCTTGGATTCGTCATAGGTCATGGGAAACTGAGACCTCAAGTGGGGAAGATGGAGGCAATCCGTTCCTTCCCGATCCCAACCACAAAGAAGAAAGTGAAAAGTTTTCTTGGGTTGGTGGGATGGTATAGGAAGTTCATCCCTCACTTTGCAGATCGATCGGCCGTGCTGCATGACCTGACTAAAGTGGCGGCGCCAAGGAAGGTAATTTGGACAGCTGAATGTGACCATGCATTCACGGATCTTAAGGAGGCAATAAATGAACATACAGTACTCCAGACTCCTGATTTTGATAAACCTTTTATTCTGCAAACTGATGCGTCTGGTGTAGGTTTGGGTGGAGTTTTGTTGCAGGAAGTGGATGGAGAGAGGAGACCTGTTGCCTTCCTGAGTAGGAAATTGCTGGACCGAGAAACTAGATATTCAACTGTGGAGAAGGAGTGCTTGGCAATGAAATGGACGGTCGAGTCGCTGAGATACTACCTGTTGGGACGTCATTTCAGCTTGGAGACTGATCATCGTGCTCTGCAATGGCTTCACAGAATGAAGGACGCCAACACAAGACTAGCTGGTTGGTACTTGGCTCTGCAGCCATATGACTTCACTGTCTGCTATCGGGCAGGGAAGTCCAACACGGTGGCTGACTCTCTCTCACGGATGTATGAGGATTAGGTATTACACCCTTTAAGGAGGAGGGGAGGAATGTAATGTAGCAAGTCCATTACACAGGTTTTTCTATGATTGAAGGATAAATGAAACCAGACTCAATGATTGTTTTAATGTTTATTTGAAAGGGGGAAGCGTTTGGACCTGTAAGAAGAGTTAGTATGAATATAGAAGATTTAAAGTGGTAAATAAATGATTGAATGTTTGTACTTACCTGTTTCCCTTGTGCTTCTGCAAGTGTTCCAGCTAAAAGAGTCCCCGGGGAGCTGGAGCACCTAAAGAAGGTTCTGGAGCATTCCATTCAGTAGGAATGGGAGGGGTGACCTGTGAAATTGCTCCAGGAATGCAGATTAGTTTCACTGAATGTTTTTAGGATTGATTAAGGATGTTTCTATTTTTGTATTGTAATTATTTAATGAGATCTTAGAGATGATGATTTAAGTATAATTTAAGAGTATTGAAAGATTGTATTTTTGTATTTACCTGTGTCTTGAGTTTTAGGATTAATCCAATTAGGCACACCTGTTTATAAATACAGCTCTGTGTTTGTTGGAGGGAGTTGAGTGTTGGATGGAGCGGCAGGCATGGATTTGTGCTGCCTAGATTTTAATTTTGTTAAATGTAAATAAAGTACACTTGGGTCTGCACTGGACAACGGCCTCCTCAGTATTACTTTTCCTCCGGAGCGCATGAGGGTCATTCTGACAAGTGCCCTCGGCGCCACAGTGCCATTTACAAACCATAAGTGCTAATGACTCCATTCCTTTTTGTGGTTGTAGGGGCTGTTGATTGGAGTACATTAAAACAAACCTGATCTCTCTAGGACATTCAGAAGCCAAGTTATAAGCCCACAAATGTGTAACTGGACTGCTTCTTTAAATTGACACCAGATCCGGTGACCTTTGGGACATGGTATGACCCCCTTAGGAAAGTGCTGTCATCATGAAACGTTCAGATCACTTACAACTCAATAGATTCTTTCTTCCTGTAACGTTTCAGCCTGATTGGACCTTGTTTTCACACAAATGAACCGAGAATGATGTGAAATTGTGCTTCGTGCAACATAATTCTGGGTGCCATTTACAAACCATAAGTGCTAATGACTCCATTCCTTTTTGTGGTTGTGGGGGCTGTTGATGGGAGTACACTAAAATAAACCTGATCTCTCTAGGACATTCATAAGCCAAGTTATAAGCCCACAAAGGTGTAACTGGACTACTTTTTTAAAGTGACACCAGGAAAGGTGACCTTTGGGACATGGTTTTACCCCCTATAGAAATGTGCGATCATCTTGAAACGTTCAGATCACTTACAACTCAATAGATTCTACCTTCTTGTAGCGTTTCAGCCTGATTGGACCTTGTTTTCACACAAATGGACCCAGAATGATGTGAAATTGTGCTTCGTGCAACATAATTCTGGGTGCCATTTACAAACTATAAGTGCTAATGACTCCATTCCTTTTTGTGGTTGTAGGGGCTGTTGATTGGAGTACATTAAAACAAACCTGATCTCTCTAGGACATTCAGAAGCCAAGTTATAAGCCCACAAATGTGTAACTGGACAACTTCTTTAAAGTGACACCAGGCTCGGTGACCTTTGGGACATGGTTTGACCCCCTATAGGAATGTGCGATCATCATGAAACGTTCAGATCACTTACAACTCAATAGATTCTACCTTCTTGTAACGTTTCAGCCTGACTGCACCTTGTTTTCACACAAATGGACCCCGAATGATGTGAAATTGTGCTTCGTGCAACATAATTCTGGGTGCCATTTACAAACCATAAGTGCTAATGACTTCATTCGTTTTTGTGGTTGTAGGGGCTGTTGATTGGAGTACACTAAAACAAACCTGATCTCTCTAGGACATTCAGAAGCCAAGTTATAAGCCCACAAATGTGTAACTGGACTACTTTAAATTGACACCAGATCCGGTGACCTTTGGGACATGGTTTGACCCCCTAAGGAAAGTGCTATCATCATGAAACGTTCAGATCACTTACAACTCAATAGATTCTATCTTCTTGTAGCGTTTCAGCCTGATTGGACCTTGTTTTCACCCAAATGGACCCAGAATGATGTGAAATTGTGCTTCGTGCAACATAATTCTGGGTGCCATTTACAAACCATAAGTGCTAATGACTCCATTCCTTTTTGTGATTATAGGGGCTGTTGATTAGAGTACACTAAATCAAACCTGATCTCTCTAGGACATTCAGAAGCCAAGTTATAATCCCACAAATGTGTAACTGGACTACTTCTTTAAATTGACACCAGATCCGGTGACCTTTGGGACATGGTTTGACCCCCTTAGGAAAGTGCTATCATCATGAAACGTTCAGATCACTTACAACTCAATAGATTCTAACCTTCCTGTAACGTTTCAGCCTTATTGGACCTTGTTTTCACACAAATGAACCCAGAATGATGTGAAATTGTGCTTCGTGCAACATAATTCTGGGTGCCATTTAAAAACCTTAAGTGCTAATGACTCCATTCCTTTTTGTGGTTGTAGGGGCTGTTGATTGGAGTACACTAAAACAAACCTGATCTCTCTAGGACATTCAGAAGCCAAGTTAAAAGCCCACAAATGTGTAACTGGACTACTTCTTTAAATTGACACCAGATCCTGTGACATTTGGGACATGGTTTGACCCCCTTAGGAAAGTGCTAACATCATGAAACGTTCAGATCACCTACAAATCAATAGATTCTACCTTTCTGTAACGTTTCAGCCTGATTGGACCTTGTTTTCACACAAATGGACCCAGAATGATGTGAAATTGTGCTTCGTGCAACATAATTCTGGGTGCCATTTACAAACCATAAGTGCTAATGACTCCATTCCTTTTTGTGGTTGTAGGGGCTGTTGATTGGAGTACACTGAAACAAACCTGATCTCTCTAGGACATTCAGAAGCCAAGTTATAAGCCCACAAATGTGTAACTGGACTACTTCTTTAAAGTGACACCAGATCCGGTGACCTTTGGGACATCGTTTGACCCACTTAGGAAAGTGCTATCATCATGAAACGTTCAGATCACTTACAACTCAATAGATTCTACCTTCCTGTAACGTTTCAGCCTGATTGGACCTTGTTTTCACACAAATGAACCCAGAATGATGTGAAATTGTGCTTCGTGCAACATAATTCTGGGTGCCATTTAAAAACCATAAGTGCTAATGTCTCCATTCCTTTTTGTGGTTGTAGGGGCTGTTGATTGGAGTACACTAAAACAAACCTGATCGCAATAGGACATTCAGAAGCCAAGTTATAAGCCCACAAATGTGTAACTGGACAACTTCTTTAAATTGACACCAGATCCGGTGACCTTTGGGACATGGTTTGACCCCCTTAGGAAAGTGCTATCATCATGAAACGTTCAGATCACTTACAACTCAATAAATTCTACCTTCCTGTAACGTTTCAGCCTGATTGGACCTTGTTTTCACACAAATGAACCCAGAATGATGTGAAATTGTGCTTCGTGCAACATAATTCTGGGTGCCATTTACAAACCATAAGTGCTAATGACTCCATTCCTTTTTGTGGTTGTAGGGGCTGTTGATTGGAGTACACTAAAACAAACCTGACCTCTCTAGGACATTCAGAAGCCAAGTTATAAGCCTACAAATGTGGAACTGGACTACTTTAAAGTGACACCAGATCCGGTGACATTTGGGACATGGTTTGACCCCCTTAGGAAAGTGCTATCATCATGAAACGTTCAGATCACTTACAACTCAATAGATTCTACCTTCCTGTAACGTTTCAGCCTGACTGGACCTTGTTTTCACACAAATGAACCCAGAATGATGTGAAATTGTGCTTTGTGCAACATAATTCTGGGTGCCATTTAAAAACCATAAGTGCTAATGACTCCATTCCTTTTTGGGGTAATGGGGGCTGTTAATTGGAGTACGCTAAAACAAACCTGATATCTCTAGGACATTCAGAAGCCAAGTTATAAGCCCACAAATGTGTAACTGGACTACTTCTTTAAATTGAAACCAGTTCCAGTGACCTTTGGGACATGGTTTGACCCCCTTAGGAAAGTGCTATCATCATGAAACGTTCAGATCACTTACAACTCAATAGATTCTACCTTCCTGTAACGTTTCAGCCTGATTGGACCTTGTTTTCACACAAATGAACCCAGAATGATGTGAAATTGTGATTCGTGCAACATAATTCTGGGTGCCATTTACAAACCATAAGTGCTAATGACTCCATTCCTTTTTGTGGTTGTAGGGGCTGTTGATTGGAGTACATTAAAACAAACCTGATCTCTCTAGGACATTCAGAAGCCAAGTTATAAGCCCACAAATGTGTAACTGGACTACTTCTTTAAATTGACACCAGATCCGGTGACCTTTGGGACATGGTATGACCCCCTTAGGAAAGTGCTATCATCATGAAACGTTCAGATCACTTACAACTCAATAGATTCTACCTTCTTCTAACGTTTCACCCTGGTTGGACCTTGTTTTCACACAAATGAACCCAGAATGATGTGAAATTGTGCTTCGTGCAACATAATTCTGGGTGCCATTTTCAAACCATAAGTGCTAATGACTTCATTCCTTTTTGTGGTTCTAGGGGCTTTTGATGGGAGTACACTAAAATAAACCTGATCTCTCTAGGACATTCAGAAGCCAAGTTATAAGCCCACAAATGTGTAACTGGACTACTTCTTTAAAATGACAACAGATCAGGTGACCTTTGGGACATGGTTTGACCCCCTTAGGAAAGTGATATCATCATGAAACGTTCAGATCACTTACAACTCAATAGATTCTACCTTCTTGTAGCGTTTCAGCCTGATTGGAACTTGTTTTCACACAAATGGACCCAGAATGATGTGAAATTGTGCTTCGTGCAACATAATTCTGGGTGCCAATTACAAACCATAAGTGCTAATGACTGTGGTTGTAGGGGCTTTTGATTGGAGTACACTAAAACAAACCTAACCTCTCTAGGACATTCAGAAGCCAAGTTATAAGCCCACAAAGGTGTAACTGGACTACTTCTTTAAAGTGACACCAGGCCCGGTGACCTTTGGGACATGGTTTTACCCCCTATAGGAATGTGCGATCATCTTGAAACGTTCAGATCACTTACAACTCAATAGATTCTACCTTCTTGTAGCGTTTCAGCCTGATTGGACCTTGTTTTCACACAAATGGACCCAGAATGATGTGAAATTGTGCTTTGTGCAACATAATTCTGGGTGCCATTTACAAACTATAAGTGCTAATGTCTCCATTCCTTTTTGTGGTTGTAGGGGCTGTTGATTGGAGTACATTAAAACAAACCTGATCTCTCTAGGACATTCAGAAGCCAAGTTATAAGCCCACAAATGTGTAACTGGACTACTTCTTTAAAGTGACACCAGGCCTGGTGACCTTTGGGACATGGTTTGACCCCCTATAGGAATGTGCGATCATCATGAAACGTTCAGATCACTTACAACTCAATAGATTCTACCTTCTTGTAACGTTTCAGCCTGACTGGACCTTGTTTTCACACAAATGGACCCAGAATGATGTGAAATTGTGCTTCGTGCAACATAATTCTGGGTGCCATTTACAAACCATAAGTGCTAATGACTCCATTCCATTTTGTGTATGTAGGGGCTGTTGATGGGAGTAAACTAAAATAAACCTGATCTCTCTAGGACATTCAGAAGCCAAGTTATAAGCCCACAAATGTGTAACTGGACTACTTCTTTAAATTGACACCAGATCTGGTGACCTTTGGGACATGGTTTGACCCCCTTAGGAAAGTGCTATCATCATGAAACGTTCAGATCACTTACAACTCAATAGATTCTACCTTCCTGTAATGTTTCAGCCTGATTGGACCTTGTTTTCACACAAATGAACCCAGAATGATGTGAAATTGTGCTTCGTGCAACATAATTCTGGGTGCCAATTACAAACCATAAGTGCTAATGACTCCTTTCCTTTTTGTGGTTGTAGGGGCTTTTGATTGGAGTACACTAAAACAAACCTAACCTCTCTAGGACATTCAGAAGCCAAGTTATAAGCCCACAAAGGTGTAACTGGACTACTTTTTTAAAGTGACACCAGGAAAGGTGACCTTTGGGACATGGTTTGACCCCCTATAGAAATGTGCGATCATCTTGAAACGTTCAGATCACTTACAACTCAATAGATTCTACCTTCTTGTAGCGTTTCAGCCTGATTGGACCTTGTTTTCACACAAATGGACCCAGAATGATGTGAAATTGTGCTTCGTGCAACATAATTCTGGGTGCCATTTACAAACTGTAAGTGCTAATGACTCCATTCCTTTTTGTGGTTGTAGGGGCAGTTGATTGGAGTACATTAAAACAAACCTGATCTCTCTAGGACATTCAGAAACCAAGTTATAAGCCCACAAATGTGTAACTGGACTACTTCTTTAAAGTGACACCAGGCTCGGTGACCTTTGGGACATGGTTTGACCCCCTATAGGAATGTGCGATCATCATGAAACGTTCAGATCACTTACAACTCAATAGATTCTACCTTCTTGTAACATTTCAGCTTGACTGGACCTTGTTTTCACACAAATGGACCCAGAATGATGTGAAATTGTGCTTCGTGCAACATAATTCTGGGTGCCATTTACAAACCATAAGTGCTAATGACTCCATTCCTTTTTGTGGTTGTAGGGGCTGTTGATTGGAGTACACTAAAACAAACCTGATCTCTCTAGGACAATCAGAAGCCAAGTTATAAGCCCACAAATGTGTAACTGGACTACTTCTTTAAATTGACACCAGATCCGGTGACCTTTGGGACATGGTTTGACCCCCTTAGGAAAGTGCTATCATCATGAAACGTTCAGATCACTTACAACTCAATAGATTCTACCTTCTTGTAGCGTTTCAGCCTGATTGGACCTTGTTTTCACCCAAATGGACCCAGAATGATGTGAAATTGTGCTTCGTGCAACATAATTCTGGGTGCCATTTACAAACCATAAGTGCTAATGACTCCATTCCTTTTTGTGGTTTAGGGGCTGTTGATTGGAGTACACTAAATCAAACCTGATCTCTCTAGGACATTCAGAAGCCAAGTTATAAGCCCACAAATGTGTAACTGGACTACTTCTTTAAATTGACACCAGATCCGGTGACCTTTGGGACATGGTTTGACCCCCTTAGGAAAGTGCTATCATCATGAAACGTTCACATCACTTACAACTCAATAGATTCTACCTTCCTGTAACGTTTCAGCCTGATTGGACCTTGTTTTCACACAAATGAACCCAGAATGATGTGAAATTGTGCTTCGTGCAACATAATTCTGGGTGCCATTTAAAAACCTTAAGTGCTAATGACTCCATTCCTTTTTGTGGTTCTAGGGGCTGTTGATTGGAGTACACTAAAACAAACCTGATCTCTCTAGGACATTCAGAAGCCAAGTTAAAAGCCCACAAATGTGTAACTGGACTACTTCTTTAAATTGACACCAGATCCGGTGACCTTTGGGACATGGTTTGACCCCCTTAGGAAAGTGCTATCATCATGAAACGTTCAGATCACTTACAACTCAATAGATTCTACCTTCCTGTAACGTTTCAGCCTGATTGGAACTTGTTTTCACACAAATGGACCCAGAATGATGTGAAATTGTGCTTCGTGCAACATAATTCTGGGTGCCATTTACAAACCATAAGTGCTAATGACTCCATTCCTTTTTGTGGATGTAGGGGCTGTTGATTGGAGTACACTAAAACAAACCTGATCTCTCTAGGACATTCAGAAGCCAAGTTATAAGCCCACAAATGTGTAACTGGATTACTTCTTTAAATTGACACCAGATCCGGTGACCTTTGGGACATGGTTTGACCCCCTTAGGAAAGTGCTATCATCATGAAACGTTCAGATCACTTACAACTCAATAGATTCTACCTTCCTGTAACGTTTCAGCCTGATTGGACCTTGTTTTCACACAAATGGACCCAGAATGATGTGAAATTGTGCTTCGTGCAACATAATTCTGGGTGCCATTTACAAACCATAAGTGCTAATGACTCCATTCCTTTTTGTGGTTGTAGGGGCTGTTGATTGGAGTACACTAAAACAAACCTGACCTCTCTAGGACATTCAGAAGCCAAGTTATAAGCCTACAAATGTGGAACTGGACTACTTCTTTAAAGTGACACAAGATCCGGTGATCTTTGGGACATGGTTTGACCCCCTTAGGAAAGTGCTATCATCATGAAACGTTCAGATCACTTACAACTCAATAGATTCTACCTTCCTGTAACGTTTCAGCCTGATTGGACCTTGTTTTCACACAAATGAACCCAGAATGATGTGAAATTGTGCTTTGTGCAACATAATTCTGGGTGTCATTTAAAAACCATAAGTGCTAATGACTCCATTCCTTTTTGTGGTTGTAGGGGCTGTTGATTGGAGTACACTAAAACAAACCTGATCGCAATAGGACATTCAGAAGCCAAGTTATAAGCCCACAAAGGTGTAACTGGACTACTTTTTTAAAGTGACACCAGGAAAGGTGACCTTTGGGACATGGTTTTACCCCCTATAGAAATGTGCGATCATCTTGAAACGTTCAGATCACTTACAACTCAATAGATTCTACCTTCTTGTAGCGTTTCAGCCTGATTGGACCTTGTTTTCACACAAATGGACCCAGAATGATGTGAAATTGTGCTTCGTGCAACATAATTCTGGGTGCCATTTACAAACTGTAAGTGCTAATGACTCCATTCCTTTTTGTGGTTGTAGGGGCAGTTGATTGGAGTACATTAAAACAAACCTGATCTCCCTAGGACATTCAGAAACCAAGTTATAAGCCCACAAATGTGTAACTGGACTACTTCTTTAAAGTGACACCAGGCTCGGTGACCTTTGGGACATGGTTTGACCCCCTATAGGAATGTGCGATCATCATGAAATGTTCAGATCACTTACAACTCAATAGATTCTACCTTCTTGTAACATTTCAGCCTGACTGGACCTTGTTTTCACACAAATGGACCCAGAATGATGTGAAATTGTGCTTCGTGCAACATAATTCTGGGTGCCATTTACAAACCATAAGTGCTAATGACTCCATTCCTTTTTGTGGTTGTAGGGGCTGTTGATTGGAGTACACTAAAACAAACCTGATCTCTCTAGGACAATCAGAAGCCAAGTTATAAGCCCACAAATGTGTAACTGGACTACTTCTTTAAATTGACACCAGATCCGGTGACCTTTGGGACATGGTTTGACCCCCTTAGGAAAGTGCTATCATCATGAAACGTTCAGATCACTTACAACTCAATAGATTCTACCGTCCTGTAACGTTTCAGCCTGATTGGACCTTGTTTTCACACAAATGAACCCAGAATGATGTGAAATTGTGCTTCGTGCAACATAATTCTGGGTGCCATTTAAAAACCTTAAGTGCTAATGACTCCATTCCTTTTTGTGGTTGTAGGGGCTGTTGATTGGAGTACACTAAAACAAACCTGATCTCTCTAGGACATTCAGAAGCCAAGTTAAAAGCCCACAAATGTGTAACTGGACTACTTCTTTAAATTGACACCAGATCCGGTGACGTTTGGGACATGGTTTGACCCCCTTAGGAAAGTGCTAACATCATGAAACGTTCAGATCACTTACAAATCAATAGATTCTACCTTCCTGTAACGTTTCAGCCTGATTGGACCTTGTTTTCAAACAAATGGACCCAGAATGATGTGAAATTGTGCTTCGTGCAACATAATTCTGGGTGCCATTTAAAAACCATAAGTACTAATGACTCCATTCCTTTTTGTGGTTGTAGGGGCTGTTGATTGGAGTACACTAAAACAAACCTGATCGCTCTAGGACATTCAGAAGCCAAGTTATAAGCCCACAAATGTGTAACTGGACAACTTCTTTAAATTGACACCAGATCCGGTGACCTTTGGGACATGGTTTGACCCCCTTAGGAAAGTGCTATCATCATGAAACGTTCAGATCACTTACAACTCAATAGATTCTACCTTCCTGTAACGTTTCAGCCTGATTGGACCTTGTTTTCACACAAATGGACCCAGAATGATGTGAAATTGTGCTTCGTGCAACATAATTCTGGGTGCCATTTACAAACCATAAGTGCTAATGACTCCATTCCTTTTTGTGGTTGTAGGGGCTGTTGATTGGAGTACACTAAAACAAACCTGATCTCTCTAGGACATTCAGAAGCCAAGTTATAAGCCCACAAATGTGTAACTGGATTACTTCTTTAAATTGACACCAGATCCGGTGACCTTTGGGACATGGTTTGACCCCCTTAGGAAAGTGCTATCATCATGAAACGTTCAGATCACTTACAACTCAATAGATTCTACCTTCCTGTAACGTTTCAGCCTGATTGGACCTTGTTTTCACACAAATGGACCCAGAATGATGTGAAATTGTGCTTCGTGCAACATAATTCTGGGTGCCATTTACAAACCATAAGTGCTAATGACTCCATTCCTTTTTGTGGTTGTAGGGGCTGTTGATTGGAGTACACTAAAACAAACTTGACCTCTCTAGGACATTCAGAAGCCAAGTTATAAGCCTACAAATGTGGAACTGGACTACTTCTTTAAAGTGACACAAGATCCGGTGACCTTTGGGACATGGTTTGACCCCCTTAGGAAAGTGCTATCATCATGAAACGTTCAGATCACTTACAACTCAATAGATTCTACCTTCCTGTAACGTTTCAGCCTGATTGGACCTTGTTTTCACACAAATGAACCCAGAATGATGTGAAATTGTGCATTGTGCAACATAATTCTGGGTGCCATTTAAAAACCATAAGTGCTAATGACTCCATTCCTTTTTGGGCTAATGGGGGCTGTTAATTGGAGTACGCTAAAACAAACCTGATCTCTCTAGGACTTTCAGAAGCCAAGTTATAAGCCCACAAATGTGTAACTGGACTACTTCTTTAAATTGAAACCAGTTCCGGTGACCTTTGGGACATGGTTTGACCCCCTTAGGAAAGTGCTATCATCATGAAACGTTCAGATCACTTACAACTCAATAGATTCTACCTTCCTGTAACGTTTCAGCCTGATTGGACCTTGTTTTCACACAAATGGACCCAGAATGATGTGAAATTGTGATTCGTGCAACATAATTCTGGGTGCCATTTACAAACCATAAGTGCTAATGACTCCATTCCTTTTTGAGGTTGTAGGGGCTGTTGATTGGAGTACATTAAAACAAACCTGATCTCTCTAGGACATTCAGAAGCCAAGTTATAAGCCCACAAATGTGTAACTGGACTACTTCTTTAAATTGACACCAGATCCGGTGACCTTTGGGACATGGTATGACCCCCTTAGGAAAGTGCTATCATCATGAAACGTTCAGATCACTTACAACTCAATAGATTCTACCTTCCTCTAACGTTTCACCCTGGTTGGACCTTGTTTTCACACAAATGAACCCAGAATGATGTGAAATTGTGCTTCGTGCAACATAATTCTGGGTGCCATTTTCAAACCATAAGTGCTAATGACTCCATTCCTTTTTGTGGTTGTAGGGGCTGTTGATGGGAATACACTAAAATAAACCTGATCTCTCTAGGACATTCAGAAGCCAAGTTATAAGCCCACAAATGTGTAACTGGACTACTTCTTTAAATTGACACCAGATCAGGTGACCTTTGGGACATGGTTTGACCCCCTTAGGAAAGTGCTATCATCATGAAACGTTCAGATCACTTACAACTCAATAGATTCTACCTTCCTGTAACGTTTCACCCTGATTGGACCTTGTTTTCACACAATTGAACCCAGAATGATGTGAATTTGTGCATCGTGCAACATAATTCTGGGTGCCAATTACAAACCATAAGTGCTAATGACTCCATTCCTTTTTGTGGTTGTAGGGGCTTTTGATTGGAGTACACTAAAACAAACTTAACCTCTCTAGGACATTCAGAAGCCAAGTTATAAGCCCACAAAGGTGTAACTGGACTACTTCTTTAAAGTGACACCAGGCCCGGTGACCTTTGGGACATGGTTTTACCCCCTATAGGAATGTGCGATCATCTTGAAACGTTCAGATGACTTACAACTCAATAGATTCTACCTTCTTGTAGCGTTTCAGCCTGATTGGACCTTGTTTTCACACAAATGGACCCAGAATGATGTGAAATTGTGCTTCGTGCAACATAATTCTGGGTGCCATTTACAAACTATAAGTGCTAATGACTCCATTCCTTTTTGTGGTTGTAGGGGCTGTTGATTGGAGTACACTAAAACAAACCTGATCTCTCTAGGACATTCAGAAGCCAAGTTATAAGCCCACAAATGTGTAACTGGACTACTTCTTTAAATTGACACCAGATCTGGTGACCTTTGGGACATGGTTTGACCCCCTTAGGAAAGTGCTATCATCATGAAACGTTCAGATCACTTACAACTCAATAGATTCTACGTTCCTGTAACGTTTCAGCCTGATTGGACCTTGTTTTCACACAAATGGACCCAGAATGAAGTGAAATTGTGCTTCGTGCAACATAATTCTGGGTGCAATTTACAAACCATAAGTGCTAATGACTCCATTCCTTTTTGTGGTTGTAGGGGATGTTGATTGGAGTAGACTAAAACAAACCTGATCTCTCTAGGACATACAGAAGCCAAGTTATAAGCCCACAAAGGTGTAACTGGACTACTTCTTTAAAGTGACACCAGGCCCGGTGACCTTTGGGACATGGTTTGACCCCCTATAGGAATGTGCGATCATCATGAAACGTTCAGATCACTTACAGCTCAATAGATTCTACCTTCTTGTAACGTTTCAGCCTGACTGGATCTTGTTTTCACACAAATGGACCCAGAATGATGTGAAATTGTGCTTCGTGCAACATAATTCTGGGTGCCATTTACAAACCATAAGTGCTAATGACTCCCATTCCTTTTTGTGGTTGTAGGGGCTGTTTATTGGAGTACACTAAAACAAACCTGATCTCTCTAGGACATTCAGAAGCCAAGTTATAAGCCCACAAATGTGTAACTGGACTACTTCTTTAAAGTGACACCAGATCCGGTGACCTTTGGGACATGGTTTGACCCCCTTAGGAAAGTGCTATCATCATGAAACGTTCAGATCACTTACAACTCAATAGATTCTACCTTCCTGTAACGTTTCAGCCTGATTGGACCTTGTTTTCACACAAATGGACCCAGAATGATGTGAAATTGTGATTCGTGCAACATAATTCTGGGTGCCATTTACAAACCATAAGTGCTAATGACTCCATTCCTTTTTGTGGTTGTAGGGGCTGTTGATTGGAGTACATTAAAACAAACCTGATCTCTCTAGGACATTCAGAAGCCAAGTTATAAGCCCACAAATGTGTAACTGGACTACTTCTTTAAATTGACACCAGATCCGGTGACCTTTGGGACATGGTATGACCCCCTTAGGAAAGTGCTATCATCATGAAACGTTCAGATCACTTACAACTCAATAGATTCTACCTTTCTCTAACGTTTCACCCTGGTTGGACCTTGTTTTCACACAAATGAACCCAGAATGATGTGAAATTGAGCTTCGTGCAACATAATTCTGGGTGCCATTTTAAAACCATAAGTGCTAATGACTCCATTCCTTTTTGTGGTTGTAGGGGATGTTGATGGGAGTACACTAAAATAAACCTGATCTCTCTAGGACATTCAGAAGCCAAGTTATAAGCCCACAAATGTGTAACTGGACTACTTCTTTAAATTGACACCAGATCAGGTGACCTTTGGGACATGGTTTGACCCCCTTAGGAAAGTGCTATCATCATGAAACGTTCAGATCACTTACAACTCAATAGATTCTACCTTCCTGTAACGTTTCAGCCTGATTGGACCTTGTTTTCACACAAATGAACCCAGAATGATGTGAAATTGTGCGTCGTGCAACATAATTCTGGGTGCCAATTACAAACCATAAGTGCTAATGACTCCATTCCTTTTTGTGGTTGTAGGGGCTTTTGATTGGAGTACACTAAAACAAACTTACCTCTCTAGGACATTCAGAAGCCAAGTTATAAGCCCACAAAGGTGTAACTGGACTACTTCTTTAAAGTGACACCAGGCCCGGTGACCTTTGGGACATGGTTTTACCCCCTATAGGAATGTGCGATCATCTTGAAACGTTCAGATGACTTACAACTCAATAGATTCTACCTTCTTGTAGCGTTTCAGCCTGATTGGACCTTGTTTTCACACAAATGGACCCAGAATGATGTGAAATTGTGCTTCGTGCAACATAATTCTGGGTGCCATTTACAAACTATAAGTGCTAATGACTCCATTCCTTTTTGTGGTTGTAGGGGCTGTTGATTGGAGTACATTAAAACAAACCTGATCTCTCTAGGACATTCAGAAGCCAAGTTATAAGCCCACAAATGTGTAACTGGACTACTTCTTTAAATTGACACCAGATCTGGTGACCTTTGGGACATGGTTTGACCCCCTTAGGAAAGTGCTATCATCATGAAACGTTCAGATCACTTACAACTCAATAGATTCTACGTTCCTGTAACGTTTCAGCCTGATTGGACCTTGTTTTCACACAAATGGACCCAGAATGAAGTGAAATTGTGCTTCGTGCAACATAATTCTGGGTGCCATTTACAAACCATAAGTGCTAATGACTCCATTCCTTTTTGTGGTTGTAGGGGATGTTGATTGGAGTACACTAAAACAAACCTGATCTCTCTAGGACATTCAGAAGCCAAGTTATAAGCCCACAAAGGTGTAACTGGACTACTTCTTTAAAGTGACACCAGGCCCGGTGACCTTTGGGACATGGTTTGACCCCCTATAGGAATGTGCGATCATCATGAAACGTTCAGATCACTTACAACTCAATAGATTCTACCTTCTTGTAACGTTTCAGCCTGACTGGACCTTGTTTTCACACAAATGGACCCAGAATGATGTGAAATTGTGCTTCGTGCAACATAATTCTGGGTGCCATTTACAAACCATAAGTGCTAATGACTCCATTCCTTTTTGTGGTTGTAGGGGCTGTTGATTGGAGTACACTAAAACAAACCTGATCTCTCTAGGACATTCAGAAGCCAAGTTATAAGCCCACAAATGTGTAACTGGACTACTTCTTTAAAGTGACACCAGATCCGGTGACCTTTGGGACATGGTTTGACCCCCTTAGGAAAGTGCTATCATCATGAAACGTTCAGATCACTTACAACTCAATAGATTCTACCTTCCTGTAACGTTTCAGCCTGATTGGACCTTGTTTTCACACAAATGAACCCAGAATGATGTGAAATTGTGCTTCGTGCAACATAATCCTGGGTGCCATTTAAAACCATAAGTGCTAATGACTCCGTTCCTTTTTGTGGTTGTAGGGGTTGTTGATTGGAGTACACTAAAACAAACCTAACCTCTCTAGGACATTCAGAAGCCAAGTTATAAGCCCACAAAGGTGTAACTGGACTACTTCTTTAAAGTGACACCAGGCCCGGTGACCTTTGGGACATGGTTTTACCCCCTATAGGAAAGTGCTATCATCATGAAACGTTCAGATCACTTACAACTCAATAGATTCTACCTTCTTGTAGCGTTTCAGCCTGATTGGACCTTGTTTTCACACAAATGGACCCAGAATGATGTGAAATTGTGCTTCGTGCAACATAATTCTGGATGCCATTTGCAAACCATAAGTGCTAATGACTCCATTCCTTTTTGTGGTAATAGGGGCTGTTGATTGGAGTACACTAAATCAAACCTGATCTCTCTAGGACATTCAGAAGCCAAGTTATAAGCCCACAAATGTGTAACTGGACTACTTCTTTAAAGTGACACCAGATCCGGTGACCTTTGGGACATGGTTTTACCCCCTATAGGAATGTGCGATCATCTTGAAACGTTCAGATCACTTACAACTCAATAGATTCTACCTTCCTGTCACGTTTCAGCCTGATTGGACCTTGTTTTCACACAAATGAACCCAGAATGATGTGAAATTGTGCTTCGTGCAACATAATTCTGGGTGCCATTTACAAACCATAAGTGCTAATGACTCCATTCCTTTTTGTGGTTGTAGGGGATGTTGATTGGAGTACACTAAAACAAACCTGATCTCTTTAGGACATTCAGAAGCCAAGTTATAAGCCCACAAAGGTGTAACTGGACTACTTCTTTAAAGTGACACCAGGCCCGGTGACCTTTGGGACATGGTTTGACCCCCTTAGGAATGTGCGATCATCATGAAACATTCAGATCACTTACAACTCAATAGATTCTACCTTCTTGTAACGTTTCAGCCTGACTGGACCTTGTTTTCACACAAATGGACCCAGAATGATGTGAAATTGTGCTTCGTGCAACATAATTCTGGGTGCCATTTACAAACCATAAGTGCTAATGACTCCATTCCTTTTTGTGGTTGTAGGGGCTGTTGATTGGAGTACACTAAAACAAACCTGATCTCTCTAGGACATTCAGAAGCCAAGTTATAAGCCCACAAATGTGTAACTGGACTACTTCTTTAAAGTGACACCAGATCCGGTGACCTTTGGGACATGGTTTGACCCCCTTAGGAAAGTGCTATCATCATGAAACGTTCAGATCACTTACAACTCAATGGATTCTACCTTCCTGTAACGTTTCAGCCTGATTGGACCTTGTTTTCACACAAATGAACCCAGAATCATGTGAAATTGTGCTTCGTGCAACATAATTCTGGGTGCCATTTACAAACCATAAGTGCTAATGACTCCATTCCTTTTTGTGGTTGTAGGGGCTGTTGATTGGAGTACACTAAAACAAACCTGATCTCTCTAGGACATTCAGAAGCCAAGTTATAAGCCCAGAAATGTGTAACTGGACTACTTCTTTAAAGTGACACCAGATCCGGTGACCTTTGGGACATGGTTTGACCCCCTTAGGAAAGTGCTATCATCATGAAACGTTCAGATCACTTACAACTCAATAGATTCTACCTTCCTGTAACGTTTCAGCCTGATTGGACCTTGTTTTCACACAAATGAACCCAGATTGATGTGAAATTGTGCTTGGTGCAACATAATTCTGGGTGCCATTTAAAAACCATAAGTGCTAATGTCTCCATTCCTTTTTGTGGTTGTAGGGGCTGTTGATTGGAGTACACTAAAACAAACCTGATCGCTCTAGGACATTCAGAAGCCAAGTTATAAGCCCACAAATGTGTAACTGGACAACTTCTTTAAATTGACACCAGATCCGGTGACCTTTGGGACATGGTTTGACCCCCTTAGGAAAGTGCTATCATCATGAAACGTTCAGATCACTTACAACTCAATAGATTCTACCTTCCTGTAACGTTTCAGCCTGATTGGACCTTGTTTTCACACAAATGGACCCAGAATGATGTGAAATTGTGCTTCGTGCAACATAATTCTGGGTGCCATTTACAAACCATAAGTGCTAATGACTCCATTCCTTTTTGTGGTTGTAGGGGCTGTTGATTGGAGTACACTAAAACAAACCTGATCTCTCTAGGACATTCAGAAGCCAAGTTATAAGCCCACAAATGTGTAACTGGACTACTTCTTTAAAGTGACACCAGATCCGGTGACCTTTGGGACATGGTTTGACCCCCTTAGGAAAGTGCTATCATCATGAAACGTTCAGATCACTTACAACTCAATAGATTCTACCTTCCTGTAACGTTTCAGCCTGATTGGACCTTGTTTTCACACAAATGAACCCAGAATCATGTGAAATTGTGCTTCGTGCAACATAATTCTGGGTGCCATTTACAAACCATAAGTGCTAATGACTCCATTCCTTTTTGTGGTTGTAGGGGCTGTTGATTGGAGTACACTAAAACAAACCTAACCTCTCTAGGACATTCAGAAGCCAAGTTATAAGCCCACAAAGGTGTAACTGGACTACTTCTTTAAAGTGACACCAGGCCCGGTGACCTTTGGGACATGGTTTACCCCCTATAGGAAAGTGCTATCATCATGAAACGTTCAGATCACTTACAACTCAATAGATTCTACCTTCTTGTAGCGTTTCAGCCTGATTGGACCTTGTTTTCACACAAATGGACCCAGAATGATGTGAAATTGTGCTTCGTGCAACATAATTCTGGGTGCCATTTACAAACCATAAGTGCTAATGACTCCTTTGCTTTTTGTGGTTATAGGGGCTGTTGATTGGAGTACACTAAATCAAACCTGATCTCTCTAGGACATTCAGAAGCCAAGTTATAAGCCCACAAATGTGTAACTGGACTACTTCTTTAAATTGACACCAGATCCGGTGACCTTTGGGACATGGTTTGACCCCCTTAGGAAAGTGCTATCATCATGAAACGTTCAGATCACTTACAACTCAATAGATTCTACCTTCCTGTAACGTTTCAGCCTGATTGGACCTTGTTTTCACACAAGTGAACCCAGAATGATGTGAAATTGTGCTTCGTGCAACATAATTCTGGGTGCCAATTACAAACGATAAGTGCTAATGACTCCATTCCTTTTTGTGGTTGTAGGGGCTTTTGATTGGAGTACACTAAAACAAACCTAACCTCTCTAGGACATTCAGAAGCCAAGTTATAAGCCCACAAAGGTGTAACTGGACTACTTCTTTAAAGTGACACCAGGCCCGGTGACCTTTGGGACATGGTTTTACCCCCTATAGGAATGTGCGATCATCTTGAAACGTTCAGATCACTTACAACTCAATAGATTCTACCTTCTTGTAGCGTTTCAGCCTGATTGGACCTTGTTTTCACACAAATGGACCCAGAATGATGTGAAATTGTGCTTCGTGCAACATAATTCTGGGTGCCATTTACAAACTATAAGTGCTAATGACTCCATTCCTTTTTGTGGTTGTAGGGGCTGTTGACTGGAGTACATTAAAACAAACCTGATCTCTCTAGGACATTCAGAAGCTAAGTTATAAGCCAGGGCAGTTCCTAGGGAGTGGCAGACCGGGGTGGTGGTCCCCATCTTTAAGAAGGGTGACCTGAGGGTGTGTTCCAACTATAGGGGGATCACACTCCTCAGCCTCCCTGGAAAGGTCTACTCCAAGGTACTGGAGAGGAGGGTCCGATCGATAGTTGAATCTCAGATAGAGGAGGAGCAATGTCGTTTTCGTCCTGGCCGTGGAACTGTGGACCAGCTCTATACTAGGGATGGGTACCTTTGACATTTGAATCGATCCGGTACTAATTCCCGGTACCTACGAGTCGATACCGGTACTTAACGGTACCAATTTTCGATACTTTTGAGTGTTTATTATTTTAATTCTCTTTTATAATTAAATATATATTTTTCTCAATATATAACCATATTTGATAAATATCACAATAAATAACATACAAGTTTGTATTTTAACATCGTCCTTGTAGTTTTATAAGCTGATAATTAAACTGAAGCAAACATCTTTACTGTGAACTAAATTTACTGTGTATCTTCATTCCTTTTGCCGTCCTTTTTCATTTGATTTTTCCTACTGGGAAGTTAGAATTTCCGGGGAGAAAACGAACGCACCATTAGCTGGTAACAACGGTGGCAATGGAAGCTAACATATCAAGCTAACGTTATCTTTAACAGTTTATTTAGCTGCTGGAGCAGATTAAAACGATGATGCCTCAAACTTAGATCGTTGTCGCTGGTTTTACCTTCACCCATTCACCCGTCGCATTTAGTAAAGTAAAGCCAAACTTTAGAGCGCGTTCATGTTCTTCTAGTCGGAAATTCGGAGTTCCGAGGAGAAAGCGAACGCACCATTAGCGAAACAGAAGCTAACAAATCAAGGTAACGTTATCTTAAACATTTTATTTACCTACTGGAGCAGATTAAGATGAGGATGTCTCACTTAGATCGTTGTCTGTCGCTAGTTTCATCACCCAGTTACCCATCACATTTAGTGAAGTGGACCCAAGCTTTAGCGTGCGTTCTTTCTACCATGCTTGCTCTGTTTACAACGGGCTCGCAGGGACCGGCGACATAACGCTCTTGCGCATGCGCAACTGTCTTGGCAGTACCGAAACGAGGCACCGTTTGAAATGACGTGAATCGGTGTTCGGTCGGTACTATGGAATTCGGTCGGTACCTTAAAAAGTACCGAATTCGGTACTCATCCCTACTCTATACCCTTGCAAGGGTGATGGAGGGGGCATGGGAGTTTGCCCAACCAATCCACATGTGCTTTGTGGATTTGGAGAAGGCTTATGACCGTGTCCCCAGGGGCACCCTGTGGGGGACGCTCCAGGAGTATGGGGTGGGTGGCTTTCTGTTAAGGGCCATTCAGTCCCTTTACCAGAGGAGCGTGAGTTTGGTCCGCATAGCCGGTAGTAAGTCGGACCTGTTCCCAGTGAGGGTTGGACTCCGCCAGGGCTGCCCTTTGTCACCGGTTCTGTTCATCACTTTTATGGACAGAATTTCTAGACGCAGCCGTGGTGTGGAGTGTGTCGAGTTTGGTGGCAGGAGAATCTCGTCTCTGCTTTTTGCGGATGATGTGGTCCTCCTAGCTTCATCCAGCTCTGACCTTCAGCTCTTGCTGGGTAGGTTCGCGGCCGAATGTGAAGCGGCTGGGATGAGGATCAGCACCTCCAAATCTGAGACCATGGTTCTCGACCGGAAAAGGGTGGCTTGCCACCTCCGGGTCGGGGGAGAGGTCCTACCTCAAGTGGAGGAGTTTAAGTATCTCGGGGTCTTGTTCACGAGTGAGGGTAGGAGGGATCGGGAGATCGACAGGCGGATTGGTTCGGCGTCCGCAGTGATGCGGACGCTGAGCCGATCTGTCGTGGGGAAGAGGGAGCTGAGCCAGAAAGCCAGGCTCTCGATTTACCGGTCGATCTACGTCCCAATCCTCACCTATGGTCATGAGCTTTGGGTAATGACCGAAAGAACGAGATCGCGGATACAAGCGGCCGAAATGAGTTTCCTCCGTAGGGTGGCCGGGCTCAGCCTTAGAGATAGGGTGAGGAGCTCGGACATTCGGGAGGGACTCGGAGTAGAACCGCTGCTCCTCCGGATCGAAAGGAGCCAGTTGAGGTGGTTTGGGCATCTGGTCAGGATGCCACCTGGACGCCTCCCCGGGGAGGTGTTTCGGGCATTCCTGTCGGCAGAAGGCCCCCGGGTCGACCCAGGACACGTTGGAGAGGTTACATCTCCAGTCTGGTCCGGGAACGCCTTGGGGTCCTGCCGGAGGAGCTGGTGGACAAGGCCGGGGAGAGGACGGCCTGGAGCTCCCTAGTTGGGATGCTACCCCCGCGACCCGGACCCGGATATGCGGAGGAAGACGACGACGACGACGAAGTTATAAGCCCACAAATGTGTAACTGGACTACTTCTTTAAATTGACACCAGATCCGGTGACCTTTGGGACATGGTTTGACCCCCTTATGAAAGTGCTATCATCATGAAACGTTCAGATCACTTACAACTCAATAGATTCTACCTTCCTGTAACGTTTCAGCCTGATTGGACCTTGTTTTCACACAAATGAACCCAGAATGATGTGAAATTGTGCTTCGTGCAACATAATTCTGGGTGCCATTTAAAAACCATAAGTGCTAATGACTCCATTCCTTTTTGTGGTTGTAGGGGCTGTTGATTGGAGTACACTAAAACAAACCTGATCTCTCTAGGACATTCAAAAGCCAAGTTATAAGCCCACAAATGTGTAACTGGACTACTTCTTTAAATTGACACCAGATCCGGTGACCTTTGGGACATGGTTTGACCCCCTTAGGAAAGTGCTATCATCATGAAACGTTCAGATCACTTACAACTCAATAGATTCTACCTTCCTGTAACGTTTCAGCCTGATTGGACCTTGTTTTCACACAAATGGACCCAGAATGATGTGAAATTGTGCTTCGTGCAACATAATTCTGGGTGCCATTTACAAACCATAAGTGCTAATGACTCCATTCCTTTTTGTGGTTGTAGGGGCTGTTGATTGGAGTACACTAAAACAAACCTGATCTCTCTAGGACATTCAGAAGCCAAGTTATAAGCCCAGAAATGTGTAACTGGACTACTTCTTTAAAGTGACACCAGATCCGGTGACCTTTGGGACATGGTTTGACCCCCTTAGGAAAGTACTATCATCATGAAACGTTCAGATCACTTACAACTCAATAGATTCTACCTTCCTGTAACGTTTCAGCCTGATTGGACCTTGTTTTCACACAAATGAACCCAGATTGATGTGAAATTGTGCTTGGTGCAACATAATTCTGGGTGCCATTTAAAAACCATAAGTGCTAATGTCTCCATTCCTTTTTGTGGTTGTAGGGGCTGTTGATTGGAGTACACTAAAACAAACCTGATCGCTCTAGGACATTCAGAAGCCAAGTTATAAGCCCACAAATGTGTAACTGGACAACTTCTTTAAATTGACACCAGATCCGGTGACCTTTGGGACATGGTTTGACCCCCTTAGGAAAGTGCTATCATCATGAAACGTTCAGATCACTTACAACTCAATAGATTCTACCTTCCTGTAACGTTTCAGCCTGACTGGACCTTGTTTTCACACAAATGGACCCAGAATGATGTGAAATTGTGCTTCGTGCAACATAATTCTGGGTGCCATTTACAAACCATAAGTGCTAATGACTCCATTCCTTTTTGTGGTTGTAGGGGCTGTTGATTGGAGTACACTAAAACAAACCTGATCTCTCTAGGACATTCAGAAGCCAAGTTATAAGCCCACAAATGTGTAACTGGACTACTTCTTTAAAGTGACACCAGATCCGGTGACCTTTGGGACATGGTTTGACCCCCTTAGGAAAGTGCTATCATCATGAAACGTTCAGATCACTTACAACTCAATAGATTCTACCTTCCTGTAACGTTTCAGCCTGATTGGACCTTGTTTTCACACAAATGGACCCAGAATGATGTGAAATTGTGCTTTGTGCAACATAATTCTGGGTGCCATTTACAAACCATAAGTGCTAATGACTCCATTCCTTTTTGTGGTTGTAGGGGCTGTTGATTGGAGTACACTAAAACAAACCTGATCTCTCTATGACATTCAGAAGCCAAGTTATAAGCCCACAAAGGTGTAACTGGACTACTTCTTTAAAGTGACACCAGGCCCGGTGACCTTTGGGACATGGTTTGACCCCCTGTAGGAATGTGCGATCATCATGAAACGTTCAGATTACTTACAACTCTATAGATTCTTCCATCTTGTAACGTTTCAGCCTGATTGGACCTTGTTTTCACACAAATGGACCCAGAATGATGTGAAATTGTGCTTCGTGCAACATAATTCTGGGTGCCATTTACAAACCATAAGTGCTAATGACTCCATTCCTTTTTGTGGTTGTATGGGCTGTTGATTGGAGTACACTAAAACAAACCTGATCGCTCTAGGACATTCAGAAGCCAAGTTATAAGCCCACAAATGTGTAACTGGACAACTTCTTTAAATTGACACCAGATCCGGTGACCTTTGGGACATGGTTTGACCCCCTTAGGAAAGTGCTATCATCATGAAACGTTCAGATCACTTACAACTCAATAGATTCTACCTTCCTGTAACGTTTCAGCCTGATTGGACCTTGTTTTCACACAAATGAACCCAGAATAATGTGAAATTGTGCTTCGTGCAACATAATTCTGGGTGCCATTTACAAACCATAAGCGCTAATGACTCCATTCCTTTTTGTGGTTGTAGGGGCTGTTGATTGGAGTACACTAAAACAAACCTAACCTCTTGTTGAGGGTCTGACCTCATGAGGAAATTACTATGCAGTGATTTTCTCCAAAATGACTGTGCTTAAATTGCTCTGAAAAGCAAATAATCACATCAGCGCCAAGAAACTTCATTTCCCATGATGCTTTGCACACGGAAGCATTGGGATGATGTCACCGCCTAATACCAGAAACACGTTCTGCGCATGTGCGGGAGGCGGGAGCTCATGGAGCTTTCCCGCGAACTCAAGCTATAAATCATCAACGAAACAAAGAAACTTCGTTCTTTTGCCCAGGATACCTGGCGGTAAGGACACGCTTGTCGAACGCTCCGACTCCCTTGAGCACGCGGAAGCTCTAAGTGCCCAAGTTGAGGACACAGAACTGCGGAGGAAAGCAACAACTCCATCCAGCTCTCAGAGACGCTGTAAGTTGTCAAACTCAGCACAAAAGAAATTGTGTTCTCTTTGTGTCCAGCCCGTGGAGAAACACTCCCGGAGAACGCCAAAACAGCGGAGAAAGCCATCAAACCGACGGACGACGCCAAACTGCGGAGAAACACGGAGAAACACGGAGAACTGTCAAATCAAACAGCCGGGACGCCTTGCTGTTCTGGTGATCAGAAAACTCAGTTCTCTCTCTCCTTTTCTTCTCCCGTTTCCTCTATAGTCCAGAATAAGCAATAAAACCGCGCTATTGCTTAAAAAGTAGCTTCGTGTTTTCCTCTTTCGTTCCCAAACACGTCCGTCGGGTCATTTTGAAAGAATAAACTGCTTATTGATCATTGTTTGGTATCTTTAAATGTTTTCTGCTTGGCCACGTGGTTAAACTAAAAGATATTATTCGTGATTAATCTTTTGTGTTGTTTCATGATCCTTTGAAATGTTTTGAGTGAATTTAAGGTTAAGTTACTTATGATTCTAAGTGCCTTGGAAGTTAAAGTGCAAGTTGCCACCCACACTTTAGCCAGACAAAGGGGTCAGCCATCTTGCATACAGACTCCATTTTAGAAACACACACACACATACATACACACAAAACACCTTGAACATTATTTTGAATATACATCCTTTTATTATATCACATGGTTATTATTCATTTATGCCACTGTTTATTCATTTGACAAATTGTTAATTAAACGTTATAAAATTCAGATTTTCGTCTCCAGTAGCTTTGTTGTGTCGAAGAGAAGTCTCTGCTCCAAGGATTCTACGAACTTCAAGAAAGACTGATAAGAGTTTTGGATTCAATTTTTCCCGTTTGAAGGGAATGGTGCCCCGTATATCTAAGAATATCTTAATTAATTAATAAATCAGTAAATATTCCCATATTTACAGAATTTATTGAAGAATCCAAAAGTAAGTTAACGCTTACTAATTACTCGCTCCTAATAACCCCAACATTAATTGGTGCAGCCGTGTGAGGCTTGGATACACAGAGATTTCTATCCGGCACAAACAAAGAAATAAATCCTGAATTAAAAATAATCAGTTGTTCAGCCTTGAACCAGCAACAGAGTGGTGCTGATTTCGCTGAGCAGGAAGCTGCATCGAACTCTCACCAGTAACTCAGTGCTTCTTTAAAGGTGCAACGTGTAAATTAATTCTGGTTGACTTTTAGGTTAAAATTCAGTTTTCCTTAAAGGTGCAACGTGTAATTAATTCTGGTTAACCTTTTAGGTTAAAATTCAGTTCTTCATTAAAGGTGCAGTATGTAAGTGATTCTGACTAACCCTTTTAGGCTAAAATTAACTGCTAATTTAGCGACTTTAACTCACAGTGGCTATTATAACTAACTGAAACCTTCACTCAAAGACTGATAACACCCTGTTTGCTAATATTCTGAAGGAATAATAGCACATTTAACACTGCAAGTGTTGTAAGACGTTGCCACGGCAACACACCAGCTTTTGCTAAAATACTGAAAGGAATAGTATTTTAGGCTTAGTCACGGCATTCCGTGCAATTTAAAAAACGCTAAAACCTGTGCACACAAAGGTTAATTTAGTGTTTTCTGCTACAAAGCTAGCAGTTGCTGCCAAAAGGTGCAGTTTTGAGCTATCTGCAGAAGCTCTACTAGGCTATTTTGGTTCGGTTGTTAAAATGGAGGGACAGAGTAGTGAACTGACCAACTCCCAGCAACCAGGTGGCGCTGCGGCCCACGACTATGAACCTGGCCTACTTTCTGGACAAATATTGTCCAAACTGGTCGCGGTTGCTCGAGAACCCGACTACCCTTCTATGGATTTCACTGAAGAACAGCTTGACGCTGTAATTGATCAAATAGAAAACCCGGATGGTACAAAACCAATCCAGGTGTCCTTAGCTAAGTTAGCCCTGATCCTCTATCAGAGAGGACTCCAACGTGGTCAGAAGATCATGAACCTCCAGAGTATGCTAGCTGAAAAACAGCAAAATGGAAGGCTGATCGAGGAAGACAACACCAGCACCGATTCTGGGGAAGATGGGGAGGAGACCCCGCCCCCCTCTGCTAATGACAACAGACAGTGGGAAGGGGGGAAACACCATGACTCTCTGGACGGACGCACGCCGCAGGGGAGAGATGAAGCTCATCTGTCCCAACCTTCGGCCCCGTTCCCTACACACACTATAGGGCATTCAAGACCACCTAGGGGCCGAGGGCAGTTCGCCCTCGAACCCCAGGTTGGACCACCACCCTCATCTTCACGGCCTTCTCAGTCAGTGAGAAGTCGACCAGCTGAGCGGCACCTCTATTTAGACCGCTCCCCCAGTCCACAAAGGGTGCAAGGTGCCGGCTGGGGTTATGCACAAGCCCAACCTGCACCTCCACCATCTACCCATCCTAGCTACTCCTGTATTCGGCATGCCGATAACCAGCTGCAGGACAAAGCATCATATGCCAGTCCGTACCCGGACAAAGTGTATTACGCAGAAGCCCCAGTTGAAAGACGCAGGCTGCACCACGCAGACGTGCCCCGAGAGGAGGACCTCCCAGGACACCCACGTGACGTGCCAGCAGCCCGCCACAGCATGCCGAACCCCGATTTGGGCCCCAGGAGTCAACATTGGGAGCCCAGAGCACAACAGCGATATCCAGCGCCCTCTGAGACAGACCGTGGGTCAGAGTCAGAAGATGACGCGCCGTACCGTGAGTCAGGGCTCTGTGTACGTCAAATTGAATCGCTAGCTAAAGACATAGAACGCTTTGATCCTAACACCAATGAATCCAATGTCGACGATTATCTCAGGGAGATAGAACGTTGTCTGCTTGATCTTCCAGCACCCTCTTCAAGGGAAAAGCTCAAGCTAATTTGGAAAACCACATCTAGAACGGTGCACAGTTTCATGGAAACTCTACCACCTGACATTCGAGATCGGTACTCCTCGCTCTGCCGAGCGCTGAGAGATGAATACGCCACGTATGCAGACTCTGCGTCAGCTACAATGGGTGCCTTCTCCATCAAACACGGGAGAAACGAACCCCCCAGAGAGTATTATCGCCGACTCAAAAGTGCTTATTTCCAAGGTCGAAATGGTCCTGGGCTCGAGGAAGACCCTGCCTTCAGATCCCTGTTCATTCACAACCTGCACGAGTGTGTTCGATCCGAAGTCTCAATGTATTGTCGGATGAAAAAACTGACAACTCAGGAGATTAGGAGATACGCTCAACAGGCTTGGGAAGCCAGCGGAAAGCCCCAAAAGCCTGACGCACATCACCGCGTCATGCACCTAGATCCCGACGCCGAGCCGCGTTTGGAGCTCGAAGGCACAGAAGCTCCACCCACTAAGCCAAAATCTGCTAAACCTAGACCTGCTAAACCGCGAGAGCAGTCCCATTCTCCTCAACAGGGGAAGGGGGGTGCTGATTGGCCGCCTAGGTCTGGACAATCAGACAGGAAGTGGCCCAACCAAAACCAACGGCAGGCAGGTCGGAACAGTGGAAGGTTTAAGGAGCGCCGCCCACAGGTAGGTCCCGAACGCGAGTCTGCGGATGAGTACTTGACCAAAGCCGACCTCCAGGAAATGTTTCAGCAGTTCCTAGCTAAACAGAAGGAACAGCTGAGATCTGCCGATGAGACCCCTGCACCAAAGTCTTCTTCTAAGAAGCCAGACCCAGAGCTAACGTTCGCATGACTAGGCGTGGCTCAACCCCCCAGCGTGGCCAGGACCTACCTGATCAGCTGGGGGAACACTACTGGTAGATCACAGGAGTCTCCTGAAATCTACCCCCCAGAGAAACCTGATACTAAATTTCTGAAGTTCCTTGGTGACTTAACAAACCATGATCATGCTCGCCGTTTGTACTGTAGCACCAACGTAGGTGGATGCATACAGGTTGATGCCCTGCTGGATACCGGCTCAGAAATCACCCTGATGTGCTCCACACTGTTCCGTCGCGTGTTAGACACCATGCGGTTGCTCGGGAAACCAGTCCAGGTTGAACCTTGTGACCTGAAAATCACCAGCTACACCCAGACCCGGGAGTGTATCACTCACCGGGCGTGGCTGGACATCACCTTCCAAGACATGACTCTGGTTCACCCGTTTTATGTCTGCCAGCTAGACACTGAACCACTTCTCATTGGTCAGGACCTGCTTGAATGTCTAGCTCCCCTCATCGACTGCAGGAAGGGTCAACTGTGGGCCCAGGTGGACACACCTAAGCCCTGGAACCCGGATAGCAGCCGACCATCCTCCATTCTTGAAGTCAGCCTAAGTGAGCCGCAAAACCCTTGTTCCAAGGTCATGCCCCTCCCTACGGCTCCCACAGACGATGACCGCCTGCAAAGGCATGAAACCGCTCCTGGAACTCCGCTCTGCACACATTCATCTTTTCTCTGCTCGCTGAAGAACGTCAGCCTGTGGCCATATGCACCACACATAGTTGGTGGTCTCACCATCAACTGCACCCACATCTCAGATGCTCGCCTTGCTCTTTGGTCGGAAAAGTCAGCCATCAGCCAGCAGACGTTTGAACACCTGCGTCAGAAGGACCCCCTTCTGGTCAGTGTGACATGTAGCCATCGGCTCTTGTCACCTACTTGGCCGCAGAGGCTCCTGAAAGCGCCAGAGGTCTGCCCTCTGACTATCCAACTTGGAGCAAGACAGCTCACACATACATTCAGCATCATACCACAGCTTGATCCACCTGCACTCATTGGAGCAGATCTGCTGGTTCGACTCGGTGCCCAGCTGGACACTTGCAATCAAGTCCTTTGGGCCCGGGCCACACCATCCTCTGAGCCTCGCTCAGAAGGCCGTGAACACTTGCTGTCCGGACAGACCATTCCACAGGCCTGCCGTGCAGTGGTTGAGGCCAGCACGGTTCTGCCCCCACTGGTCAAAGGAGTGCCTGTTCGTCTGACTCTGATGAAGCATCAGAAGCTGCCAGGCACACAGGCCTTCTTCCAGCCATCACCACACTTCTTGGAGCTCAACTTGGCCGTCTGTGGCACGCCACTCTTGGAGCTTAACAATCGTTCTGCCTACTTGTTGGTCGAAAATCCGACCCAGAGTCCTATCCACATGCCGGCAGGAAAGCCCTTGGGCATGCTGATAGATAGCTCATTCCATGACTTCGAACTTTCAGTCCCCGTGATCGGACAACTTCCGTTGTTCTTGAACGACAGACAGGTTGGTGTAGACACATTCAGTACTTTCCCTTCACAAATGATTACCATCAAGCGGCATGAAGCCCTTCCTGAGGAACCCATTTGCAGTGCAACCTTAGATACTGACGGCGGTCAGTGTCTAACGGTTTTTGCAATAAATACTCAACCCTCTGAGTCACCGGTTGAAAGCCCGGAACACCAGAGACCCTCCTCCTCTGAACCTTATGACGGCTTCGAGGCCGAAGTCAGCCAGCAGCTTGACAAAGCGGATGCGCTGGAGTCAGAGGAGCAGAGAGCAGAGCTTAGAAGCCTGTTCTATGAGTTTCAGTCCGTCTTATCCAGGGACTCCCTGGACTGTGGACTCACAAACCTGCACACGGTTCGCATTCCGACGAACCCGAATGCCCCTCCTACTTTTGTACGTCAGTACAAGATTCCCCTCGCTGCTTATGAGTCGATCCAGGAGATCCTCGATCAGCTGAAGGAGAAAAACATCATCAGAGAGTGTAACTCCACTTACAACTCTCCCATCTGGCCGGTTCTGAAACCAACTGGGAAATGGCGTCTCACCATAGACTATCGTGCACTGAACAAACAAGTACCTCTCTCCAGGTGGCCTATGATCCATTTAGATCAGGAGCTAGCCAGAGTCAGAGATGCTCGTTTCTTCCCTACGGTTGACGTAGCCAACGGCTTCTGGACCATGAATGTTGAGCCGGCGGACCAGTATAAACTGGCTTTCTCCTTTGGAAATCGCCAATATACTTGGAACCGCTGCCCCTTTGGGTACTCTAACTCACCTGCAGAGTTCAACATCTTCCTCCACAAAGCCATGTCAGATGCTGCTTCCAGAGGGAACCTCATATATGTCGATGACATCTTGATGAGGAGTCGAACCTTTGAGGAGCACCTGGCCGAACTCCGTCACGTGCTGCAACAGCTCGCTGACGCCGGAGCTAAATTGGCGATTCTCAAGGGACAGTGGTGTCGAACCAAAGTGGAGTATGTTGGACTGCTGGTTGGCCCTAATGGAGTCGAGCCCCAAGCGGGACGCATTAGAGCCATTCAGGACATCAAAGCCCCAGCTAATCTGACTGAACTCAGGAGCTTCCTCGGAGTCTGCAACTACTCCAGGCAGTTCATTGAGGAGTACGCTGAAATAGCGAGGCCCCTCACTGAGCTGCTTCGGAACGACACACCTTTCGTGTGGGACAGACCCCAAGAACTCTCCTTCCAGTTCCTAAAACAGAAGTTGGCGTCCGCACCCTGTCTGGCTTACCCAGACAAGGATAAAGAGTTCTACATAGAGGCTACTTTCTCCTCTCACTGCCTGAGTGCTGCTTTGAAGCAGAAACACGATCAGGACATGAGAGTTGTGGCATACGCCAGCAAGCCTCTGAGCAAGGTGGAACTCCAATTCTCAGACTGCGAGAGAGCTCTCCTCTCTACAGTCTGGGCCGTCGAACACTTTCGTAGTTACATCGGTGGACAGAAAGTGATCATTGAAACGTGCCATCAGCCTGTCACCTTCCTAAACAGCCAGCGTCTGTGCGAAGGAAGAGTGTCAAACAGCCGCATTGCGACGTGGATGATGGTGCTCCAAGGATACAACATTGAGGTCAAGTATGGTCAGAACACCATGCTAGCGCTAGGACAAGGGCTAGCAGGTTGCCAGCACTGTGACTCTGACTCCGTCATGGGCCCCCTGGACACACCTGCCGCAGTCTACCCAACCGCATCCAATCATCGCTACTTTGATGAGAATGTTTGCCAAGGGCTTCCGAAAGTTTACACTGACGGATGAGCCTACCTTCACGAAGTCCAGCTCCGTGCCGGGGTTGGAGTCGTTTGGGTGGACTGTGACACTAAGCAACCAAATCACTACCGGTTGGGCCAAAAGTCTAGTCAGTACGCCGAAATTGCTGCAGTGTTGATAACCCTCCAGCAGGCGGCAGCCTTGGACATCACTCAAATCGTCCTTTGCTCTAATTCAAACTACGCTAGACACAGCTTCATTTCTAACTTCCCCATGTGGAAGGAGAACCACATGAAAAACGCCAGGAACAGAGACGTGAAACACTCTGAGTTATTCCTAGCGTATTATCTGCTCACCACTGAGAAAGGCATAATGGTCTACTGGAAAAAGGTCAAAGGTCACTCCAGGACCCTAGGTCCGGAGAAAGATGGTAATGACGAAGCTGACCGCCTTGCTAAGCTCGGTGCTGACCAGGGAACCTGTTGGGAATTCAAAGACGAGTGGCTTCCACCCAAGGCCGTTCACGAGGTCTGTGCGATTACTCGTCGCCATGCTAAACAGGCAGACGAACCTCGGACCGTCGAGGTACCCGTGTTTCTAGGCAGACAACCACATGACGCGGACCTAGTCACCATGCAGGAACAAGATCCTGACCTGAAGCTCATCCGCAAGCTTCTCCAAAAGGGCCCGATGCCTGAACAACCATCACCACCTATTGACGCAAGCCGAGATTTGGTAAACCTGCATCGTCAACTCACGCACCTGAAACTACAAAACGATTTGTTAGTTTACATGCGTGACGATCACAGCCCGCCTCGCTGGGTTGTTCCACTCGACCACAGAGGAGTGATGCTTGCCTACGCCCACGACGCTCCGGTCGGAGGTCACCGCGGAGCAAACGCTACCCTCGCGTCACTGACAGAAGTAGCATATTGGTCATCGATGTCCAAGGACGTACACAGCTATGTCCAAGGCTGCCTCATCTGTGCCCAGTTTCAACCCTCCTAGCCGCTTGCTAGAGCACCACTGCAACGCAGGGGAATAACCTTCCCTTGGTCCCACCTGCAGATCGACTGGGTTGGACCGGTTCCCAAATCGGCAACAGGAAACAAATATATGCTAACTGTAACTTGCAGTTTCACGAAGTGGGTGGAGTGCCTTCCAGCGCCAAACGATACAGCCGTCACAACCGCTGTACTGCTGATTAACCACGTTTTCAGTCGATGGGGACTTCCTCTCTGCATTGACTCTGACCGGGGAACTCATTTCACATCCAGTGTAATGACGTCCCTGTTTGAACTTCTGGGAGTGGAAGTGAGATTCCACCTCCCCTATCACCCACAGTCATCCGGACAGGTCGAACGGATGAACCGCACGGTCGTCTTCATGCTCAAAAAGTACGTCTGCTCCACTGGGAAGGACTGGGACGTCAAGCTCCCTCTGGACCTGATGGCCATACGGTCCACTCCACAGCGATCCACGGGGGTTATGCCCTTTGAGATGATGACCGGCAGACTGATGACTCTACCACTGCACCTCCTGTATCACCCAGAGGATGTCAGTGTTGCCACTGCTTATACCGCTCATCAGTATGTGGCAGACTTGAAAACACACCTCAGAGCTACGTTCGCGCACGCTCAGAAGAAACTGGAGACCAACGTAGAAGGCGCTAAAGCCTACTACGACCAAAAGACAACCAGCCGCGAATACGAGGTGGGTGACAAAGTATTCTACTTTCGGTTCGCCCAACCGGCACGCAAACCTAAGAAGTTCCTGCCCTGCTTGTCAGGACCATTTGAAATCGTGGCAAAACTCTCTCCAGTTGCATACAGGTTACGCATCACCAAAGCGAGACAGGAGCCTGTCTACAAATGGGTGCATGCAAACCAAATCAAACCCTACGTCAAACCATCCCCGCGGGTACAGAGACCAGACTCCCCGCAGGAGGTAGACGTAGTCTCTACATAGTTCTATGCATGGAAATGGAAAGGGGGGGAAGTGCACGTTTAACCCACTAACATGTACTAACCGACAAAGAACAGCCCCCCCCCCCCCCCCCCCCCCCCCCCGCCGTCACTTTCACTAACCAAGAGAAACTCCTCCTAGACCTCTAACAGGATGTACTCACTAAAACCTTACAGGGTACTCATGTTACTGTCAACCTACATTCTGCTCTGATTAATGAATCTCTACATGCAATCAAGACTTTGTCTGAAACCATACATCAGGATGTTGTGTACACACGAGTGGTGAGAGATTTGATGCAGGACCTGCTCAGGGAACTAAGTTCCACGCTAGACAGCTTGGTTGAAAGTCGTATTTCCCCGTACTTACCCCTCTACTGTGCACCTTTCACAAATCCACCTAGTGTACAGCCTAGGTAGTGCAATTCCCATTCACGTTGATGCAGAAAATTAGAACTCGGTTTCCTGTTACATGTTCCCATAATTGTGACACCTCACATCTATAGGTTTAAGTCGATGCTGAACATTGGTATTTGAAAGGACGGTAGGCATTTCCACTTTGAACTAGAAACCTGGCACTCCATCATCTCAACCTCGAACAGCATGACTCAGATATTGAGATCATGGACGCTTTCCAGGGTTATAACTTTGCCTTCGATTTAGAAATTGACCAACAATTACTGATTGAAGGAACCAAACTCATTAAGTTCACACAAACCCCGCGTGAACTTACTTTGACGCTACATTGACACAGATTATACCACCTTAATCTGCACATTGGTCGCCCTGGGGATGGGATGGCTCATCACGGCCGTGATAGCTTATTCTGCCTACAGGCGTGTTAAGAAACTCCAAGATAAGATGCACTTGCTCACCTACGGTGTGCCTCGTGACCGCGTTTGGGGAGACTCCAAGCGTGAATGTACCACACCTGTCTAAAGGGGGTGAGCAACATTTTCTTTGTTATTCTGTAACCCTAAGAGTAGTTCTCACTTTAGTCTACCTCACATTTTTTTATCTGAGTGTTGCATTATGTCACATTCTTTATAAGCTACACACTGAATGTATGACCTAAGAATGTATTTTATGAGACCTCAAGGTTGCTATGAATTTTCTTGGATGTTATATGTTTTTTTTTGGGGGGGGGGGGTTTCTGTATTTTTTGTTTCTTACTTGGTCACATATTAACTAGTGGTTATGTGCCGGCCCAGCTCAGTCTGTCAATGACTCTGTCTGACGCACCAGCACATTGTAGTACCTCTTAGTTTTATGGTCCTTGTTTTAGCCCAAAGACTGTCCTGATCCACCCTTTGGACCAAAAAGGGGGGAATCTTGGGACCACATAGGTCAATGCGCGTTTGCGAACTATGGACCTCGTACATCACCGCGTGCTCCATAAACTGAACTGTATGGCCGGCGGTGAGATGCCTTTGTGTCCCCTCGTGGAGTTAACCGCCCACCGACCTTCCTCCTTCTACACTACTACCTCTCGCATGGACGAAATCATCATTGCGTACCACCTGCGTGAGTGGCTTCTTCTCGTTATGCGCGTTGGGGACTATCCCGTTTCCTATCCTCTTTGTGCCTGACCAGGATCAAAGACCAAAGGCGCCAGGATCCAAGACAAAGACCAAAGACAAAGGCGTCCAAGGAGACCAACGTCCTAAGGGACAAACCCACCTGTGCTTCCGACGATCAAGTCGACCTACGTTCATGAGGAACAAACCCATCTGTGCTTCCGACGATCGAGCTTTGGGCGCGATCCCCGAAACCAAAAGGGGGAATGTTGAGGGTCTGACCTCATGAGGAAATTACTATGCAGTGATTTTCTCCAAAATGACTGTGCTTAAATTGCTCTGAAAAGCAAATAATCACATCAGCGCCAAGAAACTTCATTTCCCATGATGCTTTGCACACGGAAGCATTGGGATGATGTCACCGCCTAATACCAGAAACACGTTCTGCGCATGTGCGGGAGGCGGGAGCTCATGGAGCTTTCCCGCGAACTCAAGCTATAAATCATCAACGAAACAAAGAAACTTCGTTCTTTTGCCCAGGATACCTGGCGGTAAGGACACGCTTGTCGAACGCTCCGACTCCCTTGAGCACGCGGAAGCTCTAAGTGCCCAAGTTGAGGACACAGAACTGCGGAGGAAAGCAACAACTCCATCCAGCTCTCAGAGACGCTGTAAGTTGTCAAACTCAGCACAAAAGAAATTTCGTTCTCTTTGTGTCCAGCCCGTGGAGAAACACTCCCGGAGAACGCCAAAACAGCGGAGAAAGCCATCAAACCGACGGACGACCCCAAACTGCGGAGAAACACGGAGAAACACGGAGAACCGTCAAATCAAACAGCGGGGACGCCTTGCTGTTCTGGTGATCAGAAAACTCAGTTCTCTCTCTCCTTTTCTTCTCCCGTTTCCTCTATAGTCCAGAATAAGCAATAAAACCGCTCTATTGCTTAAAAAGTAGCTTCGTGTTTTCCTCTTTCGTTCCCAAACACGTCTGTCGGGTCATTTTGAAAGAATAAACTGCTTATTGATCATTGTTTGGTATCTTTAAATGTTTTCTGCTTGGCCACGTGGTTAAACTAAAAGATATTATTCGTGATTAATCTTTTGTGTTGTTTCATGATCCTTTGAAATGTTTTGAGTGAATTTAAGGTTAAGTTACTTATGATTCTAAGTGCCTTGGAAGTTAAAGTGCAAGTTGCCACCCACACTTTAGCCAGACAAAGGGGTCAGCCATCTTGCATACAGACTCCATTTTAGAAACACACACACACATACATACACACAAAACACCTTGAACATTATTTTGAATATACATCCTTTTATTATATCACATGGTTATTATTCATTTATGCCACTGTTTATTCATTTGACAAATTGTTAATTAAACGTTATAAAATTAAGATTTTCATCTCCAGTAACTTTGTTGTGTCGAAGAGAAGTCTCTGCTCCAAGGATTCTACGAACTTCAAGAAAGACTGATAAGAGTTTTGGATTCAATTTTTCCCGTTTGAAGGGAATGGTGCCCCGTATATCTAAGAATATCTTAATTAATTAATAAATCAGTAAATATTCCCATATTTACAGAATTTATTGAAGAATCCAAAAGTAAGTTAACGCTTACTAATTACTCGCTCCTAATAACCCCAACACCTCTCTAGGACATTCAGAAGCCAAGTTATAAGCCCACAAAGGTGTAACTGGACTACTTCTTTAAAGTGACACCAGGCCCGGTGACCTTTGGGACATGGTTTTACCCCCTATAGGAAAGTGCTATCATCATGAAACGTTCAGATCACTTACAACTCAATAGATTCTACCTTCTTGTAGCGTTTCAGCCTGATTGGACCTTGTTTTCACACAACTGGACCCAGAATTATGTGAAATTGTGCTTCGTGCAACATAATTCTGGGTGCCATTTACAAACCATAAGTGCTAATGACTCCATTCCTTTTTGTGGTTATAGGGGCTGTTGATTGGAGTACACTAAATCAAACCTGATCTCTCTAGGACATTCAGAAGCCAAGTTATAAGTCCATAAATGTGTAACTGGACTACTTCTTTAAATTGACACCAGATCCAGTGACCTTTGGGACATGGTTTGACCCCCTTAGGAAAGTGCGATCATCATGAAACGTTCAGATCACTTACAACTCAAAAGATTCTACCATCTTGTAACGTTTCAGCCTGATTGGACCTTGTTTTCACACAAATGGACCCAGAATGATGTGAAATTGTGCTTCATGCAACATAAATCTGGGTGCCATTTACAAACCAATAGTGCTAATGACTCCATTCCTTTTTGTGGTTGTAGGGGCTGTTGATTGGAGTACACTAAAACAAACCTGATCGCTCTAGGACATTCATAAGCCAATTTATAAGCCCACAAATGTGTAACTGGAGAACTTCTTTAAATTGACACCAGATCCGGTGACCTTTGGGACATGGTTTGACCCCCTTAGGAAAGTGCTATCATCATGAAACGTTCAGATCACTTACAACTCAATAGATTCTACCTTCCTGTAACGTTTCAGCCTGATTGGACCTTGTTTTCACACAAATGAACCCAGAATGATGTGAAATTGTGCTTCGTGCAACATAATTCTGGGTGCCATTTACAAACCATAAGTGCTAATGACTCAATTCCTTTTTGTGGTTGTAGGGGCTGTTGATTGGAGTACACTAAAACAAACTTGATCGCTCTAGGACATTCAGAAGCCAAGTTATAAGCCCACAAATGTGTAACTGGACTACTTCTTTAAATTGACACCAGATCCGGTGACCTTTGGGACATGGTTTGACCCCCTTAGGAAAGTGCTATCATCATGAAACGTTCAGATCACTTACAACTCAATAGATTCTACCTTCCTGTAACGTTTCAGCCTGATTGGACCTTGTTTTCACACAAATGAACCCAGAATGATGTGAAATTGTGCTTCGTGCAACATAATTCTGGGTGCCATTTAAAAACCATAAGGGCTAATGACTCCATTCCTTTTTGGGGTAATGGGGGCTGTTAATTGGAGTACTCTAAAACAAACCTGACCTCTCTAGGATATTCAGAAGCCAAGTTATAAGCCACAAATGTGTAACTGGACTACTTCTTTAAAGTGACACAAGATCCGGTGACCTTTGGGACATGGTTTGACCCCCTATAGGAATGTGCGATCATTATGAAATGTTCAGATCACTTACAACTCAATAGATTCTACCTTCCTGTAACATTTCAGCCTGATTGGACCTTGTTTTCACACAAATGAACCCAGAATGATGTGAAATAGTGCTTCGTGCAACATAATTCTGGGTGCCATTTACAAACCATAAGTGCTAATGACTCCATTCCTTTTTGTGGTTGTAGGGGCTGTTGATTGGAGTACACTAAATCAAATCTAACCTCTCTAGGACATTCAGAAGCCAAGTTATAAGCCCACAAAGTGTAACTGGACTACTTCTTTAAAGTGACACCAGGCCCGGTGACCTTTGGGACATGGTTTTACCCCCTATAGGAATGTGCGATCATCTTGAAACGTTCAGATCACTTACAACTCAATAGATTCTACCTTCCTGTAGCGTTCCAGCCTGATTGGACCTTGTTTTCACACAAATGGACCCAGAATTATGTGAAATTGTGCTTCGTGCAACATAATTCTGGGTGCCATTTACAAACCATAAGTGCTAATGACTCCATTCCTTTTTGTGGTTGTAGGGGCTGTTGATTGGAGTACACTAAAACAAACCTGATCTCTCTAGGACATTCAGAAGCCAAGTTATAAGCCCGCAAATGTGTAACTGGACTACTACTTTAAATTGACACCAGATCCGGTGCCCTTTGGGACATGGTTTGACCCCCTTAGGAAAGTGCTATCATCATGAAACGTTCAGATCACTTACAACTCAATAGATTCTACCTTCCTGTAACGTTTCAGCCTGATTGGACCTTGTTTTCACACAAATGAACCCAGAATGATGTGAAATTGTGCTTCGTGCAACATAATTCTGGGTGCCATTTAAAAACCATAAGGGCTAATGACTCCATTCCTTTTTGGGGTAATGGGGGCTGTTAATTGGAGTACTCTAAAACAAACCTGACCTCTCTAGGATATTCAGAAGCCAAGTTATAAGCCACAAATGTGTAACTGGACTACTTCTTTAAAGTGACACAAGATCCGGTGACCTTTGGGACATGGTTTGACCCCCTATAGGAATGTGCGATCATTATGAAATGTTCAGATCACTTACAACTCAATAGATTCTACCTTCCTGTAACATTTCAGCCTGATTGGACCTTGTTTTCACACAAATGAACCCAGAATGATGTGAAATAGTGCTTCGTGCAACATAATTCTGGGTGCCATTTACAAACCATAAGTGCTAATGACTCCATTCCTTTTTGTGGTTGTAGGGGCTGTTGATTGGAGTACACTAAATCAAATCTAACCTCTCTAGGACATTCAGAAGCCAAGTTATAAGCCCACAAATGTGTAACTGGACTACTTCTTTAAAGTGACACCAGATCCGGTGACCTTTGGGACATGGTTTGACCCCCTATAGGAATGTGCGATCATCATGAAACGTTCAGATCACTTACAACTCAATAGATTCTACCTTCTTTTAACGTTTCAGCCTGATTGGACCTTGTTTTCACACAAATGGACCCAGAATGATGTGAAATAGTGCTTCGTGCAACATAATTCTGGGTGCCATTTACAAACCATAAGTGCTAATGACTCCATTCCTTTTTGTGGTTGTAGGGGCTGTTGATTGGAGTACACTAAAACAAACCTGATCTCTCTAGGACATTCAGAAGCCAAGTTATAAGCCCACAAATGTGTAACTGGACTACTTCTTTAAAGTGACACCAGATCCGGTGACCTTTGGGACATGGTTTGACCCCCTATAGGAATGTGCGATCATCATGAAACGTTCAGATCACTTACAACTCAATAGATTCTACCTTCCTGTAGCGTTTCAGCCTGATTGGACCTTGTTTTCACACAAATGAACCCAGAATGATGTGAAATTGTGCTTCGTGCAACATAATTCTGGGTGCCATTTACAAACCATAAGTGCTAATGACTCCATTCCTTTTTGTGGTTGTAGGGGCTGTTGATTGGAGTACACTAAAACAAACCTGACCTCTCTAGGACATTCAGAAGCCAAGTTATAAGCCCACAAATGTGTAACTGGACTACTTCTTTAAAGTGACACCAGATCCGGTGACCTTTGGGACATGGTTTTACCCCCTTAGGAAAGTGCTATCATCATGAAACGTTCAGATCACTTACAACTCAATAGATTCTACCTTCCTGTAAGGTTTCAGCCTGATTGGACCTTGTTTTCACACAAATGAACCCAGAATGATGTGAAATTGTGCTTCGTGCAACATAATTCTGGGTGCCATTTAAAAACCATAAGTGCTAATGTCTCCATTCCTTTTTGTGGTTGTAGGGGCTGTTGATTGGAGTACACTAAAACAAACCTGATCGCTCTAGGACATTCAGAAGCCAAGTTATAAGCCCACAAATGTGTAACTGGACAACTTCTTTAAATTGACACCAGATCCGGTGACCTTTGGGACATTGTTTGACCCCCTTAGGAAAGTGCTATCATCATGAAACGTTCAGATCACTTACAACTCAATAGATTCTACCTTCCTGTAACGTTTCAGCCTGATTGGACCTTGTTTTCACACAAATGGACCCAGAATGATGTGAAATTGTGCTTCGTGCAACATAATTCTGGGTGCCATTTACAAACCATAAGTGCTAATGACTCCATTCCTTTTTGTGGTTGTAGGGGGTGTTGATTGGAGTACACTAAAACAAACCTGACCTCTCTTGGACATTCAGAAGCCAAGTTATAAGCCCACAAATGTGTAACTGGACTACTTCTTTAAAGTGACACCAGATCCGGTGACCTTTGGGACATGGTTTGACCCCCTTAGGAAAGTGCTATCATCATGAAAAGTTCAGATCACTTACAACTCAATAGATTCTACCTTCCTGTAACGTTTCAGCCTGATTGGACCTTGTTTTCACACAAATGAACCCAGAATGATGTGAAATTTTGCTTCATGCAACATAATTCTGGGTGCCATTTAAAAACCATAAGTGCTAATGACTCCATTCCCTTTTGTGGTTGTAGGGGCCGATGATTGGAGTACACTAAAACAAACCTGATCGCTCTAGGACATTAAGAAGCCAAGTTATAAGCCCACAAATGTGTAACTGGACAACTTCTTTAAATTGACACCAGATCCGGTGACCTTTGGGACATTGTTTGACCCCCTTAGGAAAGTGCTATCATCATGAAACGTTCAGATCACTTACAACTCACTAGATTCTACCTTCCTGAAACGTTTCAGCCTGATTGGACCTTGTTTTCACACAAATGGACCCAGAATGATGTGAAATTGTGCTTCGTGCAACATAATTCTGGGTGCCATTTACAAACCATAAGTGCTAATACTCCATTCCTTTTTGTGGTTGTAGGGGCTGTTGATTGGAGTATACTAAAACAAACCTGATCTCTCTAGGACATTCAGAAGCCAAGTTATAAGCCCACAAATGTGTAACTGGACTACTTCTTTAAAGTGACACCAGATCCGGTGACCTTTGGGACATGGTTTGACCCCCTATAGGAATGTGCGATCATCATGAAACGTTCAGATCACTTACAACTCAATAGATTCTACCTTCTTTTAACGTTTCAGCCTGATTGGACCTTGTTTTCACACAAATGGACCCAGAATGATGTGAAATTGTGCTTCGTGCAACATAATTCTGGGTGCCATTTACAAACCATAAGTGCTAATGACTCCATTCCTTTTTGTGGTTGTAGGGGCTGTTGATTGGAGTACACTAAAACAAACCTGACCTCTCTAGGACATTCAGAAGCCAAGTTATAAGCCCACAAATGTGTAACTGGACTACTTCTTTAAAGTGACACCAGATCCGGTGACCTTTGGGACATGGTTTTACCCCCTTAGGAAAGTGCTATCATCATGAAACGTTCAGATCACTTACAACTCAATAGATTCTACCTTCCTGTAAGGTTTCAGCCTGATTGGACCTTGTTTTCACACAAATGAACCCAGAATGATGTGAAATTGTGCTTCGTGCAACATAATTCTGGGTGCCATTTAAAAACCATAAGTGCTAATGTCTCCATTCCTTTTTGTGGTTGTAGGGGCTGTTGATTGGAGTACACTAAAACAAACCTGATCGCTCTAGGACATTCAGAAGCCAAGTTATAAGCCCACAAATGTGTAACTGGACAACTTCTTTAAATTGACACCAGATCCGGTGACCTTTGGGACATTGTTTGACCCCCTTAGGAAAGTGCTATCATCATGAAACGTTCAGATCACTTACAACTCAATAGATTCTACCTTCCTGTAACGTTTCAGCCTGATTGGACCTTGTTTTCACACAAATGGACCCAGAATGATGTGAAATTGTGCTTCGTGCAACATAATTCTGGGTGCCATTTACAAACCATAAGTGCTAATGACTCCATTCCTTTTTGTGGTTGTAGGGGCTGTTGATTGGAGTACACTAAATCAAACCTAACCTCTCTAGGACATTCAGAAGCCAATTTATAAGCCCACAAATGTGTAACTGGACAACTTCTTTAAAGTGACACCAGGCCCGGTGACCTTTGGGACATGGTTTTACCCCCTATAGGAATGTGCGATCATCTTGAAACGTTCAGATCACTTACAACTCAATAGATTCTACCTTCTTGTAGCGTTTCAGCCTGATTGGACCTTGTTTTCACACAAATGGACCCAGAATGATGTGAAATTGTGCTTCGTGCAACATAATTCTGGGTGCCATTTAAAAACCATATGTGCTAATGTCTCCATTCCTTTTTGTGGTTGTAGGGGCTCTTGATTGGAGTACACTAAAACAAACCTGATCTCTCTAGGACATTCAGAAGCCAAGTTATAAGCCCACAAATGTGTAACTGGACTACTTCTTTAAAGTGACACCAGATCCGGTGACCTTTGGGACATGGTTTGACCCCCTTAGGAAAGTGCTATCATCATGAAACGTTCAGATCACTTACAACTCAATAGATTCTACCTTCATGTAACGTTTCAGCCTGATTGGACCTTGTTTTCACACAAATGAACCCAGAATGATGTGAAATTGTGCTTCGTGCAACATAATTCTGGGTGCCATTTAAAAACCATAAGTGCTAATGTCTCCATTCCTTTTTGTGGTTGTAGGGGCTGTTCATTGGAGTACACTAAAACAAACCTGATCTCTCTAGGACATTCAGAAGCCAAGTTATAAGCCCACAAATATGTAACTGGACTACTTCTTTAAAGTGACACCAGATCCGGTGACCTTTGGGACATGGTTTGACGCCCTTAGGAAAGTGCTATCATCATGAAACGTTCAGATCACTTACAACTCAATAGATTCTACCTTCCTGTAACGTTTCAGCCTGATTGGACGTTGTTTTCACACAAATGAACCCAGAATGATGTGAAATTGTGCTTCGTGCAACATAATTCTGGGTGCCATTTAATAACCATAAGTGCTAATGTCTCCATTCCTTTTTGTGGTTGTAGGGGCTGTTGATTGGAGTATACTAAAACAAACCTGATCTCTCTAGGACATTCAGAAGCCAAGTTATAAGCCCACAAATGTGTAACTGGACTACTTCTTTAAAGTGACACCAGATCCGGTGACCTTTGGGACATGGTTTGACCCCCTTAGGAAAGTGCTATCATCATGAAACGTTCAGATCACTTACAACTCAATAGATTCTACCTTCCTGTAACGTTTCAGCCTGATTGGACCTTGTTTTCACACAAATGAACCCAGAATGATGTGAAATTGTGCTTCGTGCAACATAATTCTGGGTGCCATTTACAAACCATAAGTGCTAATGACTCCATTCCTTTTTGTGGTTGTAGGGGCTGTTGATTGGAGTACACTAAAACAAACCTGATCTCTCTAGGACATTCAGAAGCCAAGTTATAAGCCCACAAATGTGTAACTGGACTACTTCTTTAAATTGACACCAGATCCGGTGACCTTTGGGACATGGTTTGACCCCCTATAGGAATGTGCGATCATCATGAAACGTTCAGATCACTTACAACTCAATAGATTCTACCTTCCTGTAGCGTTTCAGCCTGATTGGACCTTGTTTTCACACAAATGAACCCAGAATGATGTGAAATTGTGCTTCGTGCAACATAATTCTGGGTGCCATTTACAAACCATAAGTGCTAATGACTCCATTCCTTTTTGTGGTTGTAGGGGCTGTTGATTGGAGTACACTAAAACAAACCTGACCTCTCTAGGACATTCAGAAGCCAAGTTATAAGCCCACAAATGTGTAACTGGACTACTTCTTTAAAGTGACACCAGGCCCGGTGACCTTTGGGACATGGTTTTACCCCCTATAGGAATGTGCGATCATCTTGAAACGTTCAGATCACTTACAACTCAATAGATTCTACCTTCCTGTAGCGTTTCAGCCTGATTGGACCTTGTTTTCACACAAATGGACCCAGAATGATGTGAAATTGTGCTTCGTGCAACATAATTCTGGGTGCCATTTACAAACCATAAGTACTAATGACTCCATTCCTTTTTGTGGTTGTAGGGGCTGTTGATTGGAGTACACTAAAACAAACCTGATCTCTCTAGGACATTCAGAAGCCAAGTTATAAGCCCGCAAATGTGTAACTGGACTACTACTTTAAATTGACACCAGATCCGGTGCCCTTTGGGACATGGTTTGACCCCCTTAGGAAAGTGCTATCATCATGAAACGTTCAGATCACTTACAACTCAATAGATTCTACCTTCCTGTAACGTTTCAGCCTGATTGGACCTTGTTTTCACACAAATGGACCCAGAATGATGTGAAATAGTGCTTCGTGCAACATAATTCTGGGTGCCATTTACAAACCATAAGTGCTAATACTCCATTCCTTTTTGTGGTTGTAGGGGCTGTTGATTGGAGTACACTAAAACAAACCTGACCTCTCTAGGACAATCAGAAGCCAAGTTATAAGCCCACAAATGTGTAACTGGACTACTTCTTTAAAGTGACACCAGATCCGGTGACCTTTGGGACATGGTTTTACCCCCTTAGGAAAATGCTATCATCATGAAACGTTCAGATCACTTACAACTCAATAGATTCTACCTTCCTGTAAGGTTTCAGCCTGATTGGACCTTGTTTTCACACAAATGAACCCAGAATGATGTGAAATTGTGCTTCGTGCAACATAATTCTGGGTGCCATTTAAAAACCATAAGTGCTAATGTCTCCATTCCTTTTTGTGGTTGTAGGGGCTGTTGATTGGAGTACACTAAAACAAACCTGATCGCTCTAGGACATTCAGAAGCCAAGTTATAAGCCCACAAATGTGTAACTGGACAACTTCTTTAAATTTACACCAGATCCGGTGACCTTTGGGACATTGTTTGACCCCCTTAGGAAAGTGCTATCATCATGAAACGTTCAGATCACTTACAACTCAATAGATTCTACCTTCCTGTAACGTTTCAGCCTGATTGGACCTTGTTTTCACACAAATGGACCCAGAATGATGTGAAATTGTGCTTCGTGCAACATAATTCTGGGTGCCATTTACAAACCATAAGTGCTAATGACTCCATTCCTTTTTGTGGTTGTAGGGGGTGTTGATTGGAGTACACTAAAACAAACCTGACCTCTCTTGGACATTCAGAAGCCAAGTTATAAGCCCACAAATGTGTAACTGGACTACTTCTTTAAAGTGACACCAGATCCGGTGACCTTTGGGACATGGTTTGACCCCCTTAGGAAAGTGCTATCATCATGAAACGTTCAGATCACTTACAACTCAATAGATTCTACCTTCCTGTAACGTTTCAGCCTGATTGGACCTTGTTTTCACACAAATGAACCCAGAATGATGTGAAATTGTGCTTCATGCAACATAATTCTGGGTGCCATTTAAAAACCATAAGTGCTAATGACTCCATTCCCTTTTGTGGTTGTAGGGGCCGATGATTGGAGTACACTAAAACAAACCTGATCGCTCTAGGACATTCAGAAGCCAAGTTATAAGCCCACAAATGTGTAACTGGACAACTTCTTTAAATTGACACCAGATCCGGTGACCTTTGGGACATTGTTTGACCCCCTTAGGAAAGTGCTATCATCATGAAACGTTCAGATCACTTACAACTCACTAGATTCTACCTTCCTGTAACGTGTCAGCCTGATTGGACCTTGTTTTCACACAAATGGACCCAGAATGATGTGAAATAGTGCTTCGTGCAACATAATTCTGGGTGCCATTTACAAACCATAAGTGCTAATACTCCATTCCTTTTTGTGGTTGTAGGGGCTGTTGATTGGAGTATACTAAAACAAACCTGATCTCTCTAGGACATTCAGAAGCCAAGTTATAAGCCCACAAATGTGTAACTGGACTACTTCTTTAAAGTGACACCAGATCCGGTGACCTTTGGGACATGGTTTGACCCCCTATAGGAATGTGCGATCATCATGAAACGTTCAGATCACTTACAACTCAATAGATTCTACCTTCTTTTAACGTTTCAGCCTGATTGGACCTTGTTTTCACACAAATGGACCCAGAATGATGTGAAATTGTGCTTCGTGCAACATAATTCTGGGTGCCATTTACAAACCATAAGTGCTAATGACTCCATTCCTTTTTGTGGTTGTAGGGGCTGTTGATTGGAGTACACTAAAACAAACCTGACCTCTCTAGGACATTCAGAAGCCAAGTTATAAGCCCACAAATGTGTAACTGGACTACTTTAAAGTGACACCAGATCCGGTGACCTTTGGGACATGGTTTTACCCCCTTAGGAAAGTGCTATCATCATGAAACGTTCAGATCACTTACAACTCAATAGATTCTACCTTCCTGTAAGGTTTCAGCCTGATTGGACCTTGTTTTCACACAAATGAACCCAGAATTATGTGAAATTGTGCTTCGTGCAACATAATTCTGGGTGCCATTTAAAAACCATAAGTGCTAATGTCTCCATTCCTTTTTGTGGTTGTAGGGGCTGTTGATTGGAGTACACTAAAACAAACCTGATCGCTCTAGGACATTCAGAAGCCAAGTTATAAGCCCACAAATGTGTAACTGGACAACTTCTTTAAATTGACACCAGATCCGGTGACCTTTGGGACATTGTTTGACCCCCTTAGGAAAGTGCTATCATCATGAAACGTTCAGATCACTTACAACTCAATAGATTCTACCTTCCTGTAACGTTTCAGCCTGATTGGACCTTGTTTTCACACAAATGGACCCAGAATGATGTGAAATTGTGCTTCGTGCAACATAATTCTGGGTGCCATTTACAAACCATAAGTGCTAATGACTCCATTCCTTTTTGTGGTTGTAGGGGGTGTTGATTGGAGTACACTAAAACAAACCTGACCTCTCTTGGACATTCAGAAGCCAAGTTATAAGCCCACAAATGAGTAACTGGACTACTTCTTTAAAGTGACACCAGATCCGGTGACCTTTGGGACATGGTTTGACCCCCTTAGGAAAGTGCTATCATCATGAAACGTTCAGATCACTTACAACTCAATAGATTCTACCTTCCTGTAACGTTTCAGCCTGATTGGACCTTGTTTTCACACAAATGAACCCAGAATGATGTGAAATTGTGCTTCATGCAACATAATTCTGGGTGCCATTTAAAAACCATAAGTGCTAATGACTCCATTCCCTTTTGTGGTTGTAGGGGCCGATGATTGGAGTACACTAAAACAAACCTGATCGCTCTAGGACATTCAGAAGCCAAGTTATAAGCCCACAAATGTGTAACTGGACAACTTCTTTAAATTGACACCAGATCCGGTGACCTTTGGGACATTGTTTGACCCCCTTAGGAAAGTGCTATCATCATGAAACGTTCAGATCACTTACAACTCACTAGATTCTACCTTCCTGTAACGTTTCAGCCTGATTGGACCTTGTTTTCACACAAATGAACCCAGAATGATGTGAAATTGTGCTTCATGCAACATAATTCTGGGTGCCATTTAAAAACCATAAGTGCTAATGACTCCATTCCCTTTTGTGGTTGTAGGGGCCGATGACTGGAGTACACTAAAACAAACCTGATCGCTCTAGGACATTCAGAAGCCAAGTTATAAGCCCACAAATGTGTAACTGGACAACTTCTTTAAATTGACACCAGATCCGGTGACCTTTGGGACATTGTTTGACCCCCTTAGGAAAGTGCTATCATCATGAAACGTTCAGATCACTTACAACTCACTAGATTCTACCTTCCTGTAACGTTTCAGCCTGATTGGACCTTGTTTTCACACAAATGGACCCAGAATGATGTGAAATAGTGCTTCGTGCAACATAATTCTGGGTGCCATTTACAAACCATAAGTGCTAATGACTCCATTCCTTTTTGTGGTTGTAGGGACTGTTGATTGGAGTACACTAAAACAAACCTGACCTCTCTAGGACATTCAGAAGCCAAGTTATAAGCCCACAAATGTGTAACTGGACTACTTCTTTAAAGTGACACCAGATCCGGTGACCTTTGGGACATGGTTTGACCCCCTATAGGAATGTGCGATCATCATGAAACGTTCAGATCACTTACAACTCAATAGATTCTACCTTCCTGTAAGGTTTCAGCCTGATTGGACCTTGTTTTCACACAAATGAACCCAGAATGATGTGAAATTGTGCTTCGTGCAACATAATTCTGGGTGCCATTTAAAAACCATAAGTGCTAATGTCTCCATTCCTTTTTGTGGTTGTAGGGGCTGTTGATTGGAGTACACTAAAACAAACCTGATCGCTCTAGGACATTCAGAAGCCAAGTTATAAGCCCACAAATGTGTAACTGGACAACTTCTTTAAATTGACACCAGATCCGGTGACCTTTGGGACATTGTTTGACCCCCTTAGGAAAGTGCTATCATCATGAAACGTTCAGATCACTTACAACTCAATAGATTCTACCTTCCTGTAACGTTTCAGCCTGATTGGACCTTGTTTTCACACAAATGGACCCAGAATGATGTGAAATTGTGCTTCGTGCAACATAATTCTGGGTGCCATTTACAAACCATAAGTGCTAATGACTCCATTCCTTTTTGTGGTTGTAGGGGGTGTTGATTGGAGTACACTAAAACAAACCTGACCTCTCTTGGACATTCAGAAGCCAAGTTATAAGCCCACAAATGTGTAACTGGACTACTTCTTTAAAGTGACACCAGATCCGGTGACCTTTGGGACATGGTTTGACCCCCTTAGGAAAGTGCTATCATCATGAAACGTTCAGATCACTTACAACTCAATAGATTCTACCTTCCTCTAACGTTTCAGCCTGATTGGACCTTGTTTTCACACAAATGAACCCAGAATGATGTGAAATTGTGCTTCATGCAACATAATTCTGGGTGCCATTTAAAAACCATAAGTGCTAATGACTCCATTCCCTTTTGTGGTTGTAGGGGCCGATGATTGGAGTACACTAAAACAAACCTGATCGCTCTAGGACATTCAGAAGCCAAGTTATAAGCCCACAAATGTGTAACTGGACAACTTCTTTAAATTGACACCAGATCCGGTGACCTTTGGGACATTGTTTGACCCCCTTAGGAAAGTGCTATCATCATGAAACGTTCAGATCACTTACAACTCACTAGATTCTACCTTCCTGTAACGTTTCAGCCTGATTGGACCTTGTTTTCACACAAATGAACCCAGAATGATGTGAAATTGTGCTTCATGCAACATAATTCTGGGTGCCATTTAAAAACCATAAGTGCTAATGACTCCATTCCCTTTTGTGGTTGTAGGGGCCGATGATTGGAGTACACTAAAACAAACCTGATCGCTCTAGGACATTCAGAAGCCAAGTTATAAGCCCACAAATGTGTAACTGGACAACTTCTTTAAATTGACACCAGATCCGGTGACCTTTGGGACATTGTTTGACCCCCTTAGGAAAGTGCTATCATCATGAAACGTTCAGATCACTTACAACTCACTAGATTCTACCTTCCTGTAACGTTTCAGCCTGATTGGACCTTGTTTTCACACAAATGGACCCAGAATGATGTGAAATAGTGCTTCGTGCAACATAATTCTGGGTGCCATTTACAAACCATAAGTGCTAATGACTCCATTCCTTTTTGTGGTTGTAGGGACTGTTGATTGGAGTACACTAAAGCAAACCTGATCTCTCTAGGACATTCAGAAGCCAAGTTATAAGCCCACAAAAGTGTAACTGGACTACTTCTTTAAAGTGACACCAGATCCGGTGACCTTTGGGACATGGTTTGACCCCCTATAGGAATGTGCGATCATCATGAAACGTTCAGATCACTTACAACTCAATAGATTCTACCTTCCTGTAACATTTCAGCCTGATTGGACCTTGTTTTCACACAAATGAACCCAGAATGATGTGAAATTGTGCTTGGTGCAACATAATTCTGGGTGCCATTTACAAACCATAAGTGCTAATGACTCCATTCCTTTTTGTGGTTGTAGGGGCTGTTGATTGGAGTACACTAAATCAAACCTAACCTCTCTAGGACATTCAGAAGCCAATTTATAAGCCCACAAATGTGTAACTGGACAACTTCTTTAAAGTGACACCAGGCCCGGTGACCATTGGGACATGGTTTTACCCCCTATAGGAATGAGCGATCATCTTGAAACGTTCAGATCACTTACAACTCAATAGATTCTACCTTCTTGTAGCGTTTCAGCCTGATTGGACCTTGTTTTCACACAAATGGACCCAGAATGATGTGAAATTGTGCTTCGTGCAACATAATTCTGGGTGCCATTTAAAAACCATATGTGCTAATGTCTCCATTCCTTTTTGTGGTTGTAGGGGCTCTTGATTGGAGTACACTAAAACAAACCTGATCTCTCTGGGACATTCAGAAGCCAAGTTATAAGCCCACAAATGTGTAACTGGACTACTTCTTTAAAGTGACACCAGATCCGGTGACCTTTGGGACATGGTTTGACCCCCTTAGGAAAGTGCTATCATCATGAAACGTTCAGATCACTTACAACTCAATAGATTCTACCTTCATGTAACGTTTCAGCCTGATTGGACCTTGTTTTCACACAAATGAACCCAGAATGATGTGAAATTGTGCTTCGTGCAACATAATTCTGGGTGCCATTTAAAAACCATAAGTGCTAATGTCTCCATTCCTTTTTGTGGTTGTAGGGGCTGTTCATTGGAGTACACTAAAACAAACCTGATCTCTCTAGGACATTCAGAAGCCAAGTTATAAGCCCACAAATATGTAACTGGACTACTTCTTTAAAGTGACACCAGATCCGGTGACCTTTGGGACATGGTTTGACGCCCTTAGGAAAGTGCTATCATCATGAAACGTTCAGATCACTTACAACTCAATAGATTCTACCTTCATGTAACGTTTCAGCCTGATTGGACCTTGTTTTCACACAAATGAACCCAGAATGATGTGAAATTGTGCTTCGTGCAACATAATTCTGGGTGCCATTTAATAACCATAAGTGCTAATGTCTCCATTCCTTTTTGTGGTTGTAGGGGCTGTTGATTGGAGTATACTAAAACAAACCTGATCTCTCTAGGACATTCAGAAGCCAAGTTATAAGCCCACAAATGTGTAAATGGACTACTTCTTTAAAGTGACACCAGATCCGGTGACCTTTGGGACATGGTTTGACCCCCTTAGGAAAGTGCTATCATCATGAAACGTTCAGATCACTTACAACTCAATAGATTCTACCTTCCTGTAACGTTTCAGCCTGATTGGACCTTGTTTTCACACAAATGAACCCAGAATGATGTGAAATTGTGCTTCGTGCAACATAATTCTGGGTGCCATTTACAAACCATAAGTGCTAATGACTCCATTCCTTTTTGTGGTTGTAGGGGCTGTTGATTGGAGTACACTAAAACAAACCTGATCTCTCTAGGACATTCAGAAGCCAAGTTATAAGCCCACAAATGTGTAACTGGACTACTTCTTTAAATTGACACCAGATCCGGTGACCTTTGGGACATGGTTTGACCCCTTTAGGAAAGTGCTATCATCATGAAACGTTCAGATCACTTACAACTCAATAGATTCTACCTTCCTGTAACGTTTCAGCCTGATTGGACCTTGTTTTCACACAAATGAACTCAGAATGATGTGAAATTGTGCTTCGTGCAACATAATTCTGGGTGCCATTTACAAACCATAAGTGCTAATGACTCCATTCCTTTTTGTGGTTGTAGGGGCTTTTGATTGGAGTACACTAAAACAAACCTAACCTCTCTAGGACATTCAGAAGCCAAGTTATAAGCCCACAAAGGTGTAACTGGACTACTTCTTTAAAGTGACACCAGGCCCGGGCACCTTTGGGACATGGTTTTACCCCCTATAGGAATGTGTGATCATCTTGAAACGTTCAGATCACTTACAACTCAATAGATTCTACCTTCCTGTAACGTTTCAGCCTGATTGGACCTTGTTTTCACACAAATGGACCCAGAATGATGTGAAATTGTGCTTCGTGCAACATAAATCTGGGTGCCATTTACAAACCATAAGTGCTAATGACTCCATTCCTTTTTGTGGTTGTAGGGGCTGTTGATTGGAGTACACTAAAACAAACCTGATCTCTCTAGGACATTCAGAAGCCAAGTTATAAGCCCACAAATGTGTAACTGGACTACTTCTTTAAATTGACACCAGATCCGGTGACCTTTGGAACATGGTTTGACCCCCTATAGGAATGTGCGATCATCATGAAACGTTCAGATCACTTACAACTCAATATATTCTACCTTCCTGTAACATTTCAGCCTGATTGGACCTTGTTTTCACACAAATGAACCCAGAATGATGTGAAATTGTGCTTGGTGCAACATAATTCTGGGTGCCATTTACAAACCATAAGTGCTAATGACTCCATTCCTTTTTGTGGTTGTAGGGGCTGTTGATTGGAGTACACTAAATCAAACCTAACCTCTCTATGACATTCAGAAGCCAAGTTATAAGCCCACAAAGGTGTAACTGGACTACTTCTTTAAAGTGACACCAGGCCCGGTGACCTTTGGGACATGGTTTTACCCCTATAGGAATGTGCGATCATCTTGAAACGTTCAGATCACTTACAACTCAATAGATTCTACCTTATTGTAGCGTTTCAGCCTGATTGGACCTTGTTTTCACACAAATGGACCCAGAATGATGTGAAATTGTGCTTCGTGCAACATAATTCTGGGTGCCATTTACAAACCATAAGTGCTAATGACTCCATTCCTTTTTGTGGTTGTAGGGGCTGTTGATTGGAGTACACTAAAACAAACCTGATCTCTCTAGGACATTCAGAAGCCAAGTTATAAGCCCACAAATGTGTAACTGGACTACTTCTTTAAAGTGACACCAGGCCTGGTGACCTTTGGGACATGGTTTTACCCCCTATAGGAATGTGTGATCATCATGAAACGTTCGGATCACTTACAACTCAATAGATTCTACCTTCTTGTAACGTTTCAGCCTGATTGGACCTTGTTTTCACACAAATGGACCCAGAATGATGTGAAATTGTGCTTCGTGCAACATAATTCTGGGTGCCATTTACAAACCATAAGTGCTAATGACTCCATTCCTCTTTGTGGTTGTAGGGGCTGTTGATTGGAGTACATTAAAACAAACCTGATCTCTCTAGGACATTCAGAAGCCAAGGTATAATCCCACAAAGGTGTAACTGGACTACATCTTTAAAGTGACACCAGGCCCGGTGACATTTGGGACATGGTTTGACCCCCTATAGGAATGTGCGATCATCATGAAACATTCAGATCACTTACAACTCAATATATTCTACCTTCTTGTAACGTTTCAGCCTGATTGGACCTTGTTTTCACACAAATGAACCCAGAATGATGTGAAATTGTGCTTCGTGCAACATAATTCTGGGTGCCATTTACAAACCATAAGTGCTAATGTCTCCATTCCTTTTTGTGGTTGTAGGGGCTGTTGATTGGAGTATACTAAAACAAACCTGATCTCTCTAGGACATTCAGAAGCCAAGTTATAAGCCCACAAATGTGTAACTGAACTACTTCTTTAAAGTGACACCAGATCCGGTGACCTTTGGGACATGGTTTGACCCCCTTAGGAAAGTGCTATCATCATGAAACTTTCAGATCACTTACAACTCAATAGATTCTACCTTCCTGTAGCGTTTCAGCCTGATTGGACCTTGTTTTCACACAAATGGACCCAGAATGATGTGAAATTGTGCTTCGTGCAACATAATTCTGGGTGCCATTTACAAACCATAAGTGCTAATGACTCCATTCCTTTTTGTGGTTGTAGGGGCTGTTGATTGGAGTACACTAAAACAAACCTGATCTCTCTAGGACATTCAGAAGCCAAGTTATAAGCCCGCAAATGTGTAACTGGACTACTACTTTAAATTGACACCAGATCCGGTGCCCTTTGGGACATGGTTTGACCCCCTTAGGAAAGTGCTATCATCATGAAACGTTCAGATCACTTACAACTCAATAGATTCTACCTTCCTGTAACGTTTCAGCCTGATTGGACCTTGTTTTCACACAAATGGACCCAGAATGATGTGAAATAGTGCTTCGTGCAACATAATTCTGGGTGCCATTTACAAACCATAAGTGCTAATACTCCATTCCTTTTTGTGGTTGTAGGGGCTGTTGATTGGAGTACACTAAAACAAACCTGACCTCTCTAGGACAATCAGAAGCCAAGTTATAAGCCCACAAATGTGTAACTGGACTACTTCTTTAAAGTGACACCAGATCCGGTGACCTTTGGGACATGGTTTTACCCCCTTAGGAAAATGCTATCATCATGAAACGTTCAGATCACTTACAACTCAATAGATTCTACCTTCCTGTAAGGTTTCAGCCTGATTGGACCTTGTTTTCACACAAATGAACCCAGAATGATGTGAAATTGTGCTTCGTGCAACATAATTCTGGGTGCCATTTAAAAACCATAAGTGCTAATGTCTCCATTCCTTTTTGTGGTTGTAGGGGCTGTTGATTGGAGTACACTAAAACAAACCTGATCGCTCTAGGACATTCAGAAGCCAAGTTATAAGCCCACAAATGTGTAACTGGACAACTTCTTTAAATTGACACCAGATCCGGTGACCTTTGGGACATTGTTTGACCCCCTTAGGAAAGTGCTATCATCATGAAACGTTCAGATCACTTACAACTCAATAGATTCTACCTTCCTGTAACGTTTCAGCCTGATTGGACCTTGTTTTCACACAAATGGACCCAGAATGATGTGAAATTGTGCTTCGTGCAACATAATTCTGGGTGCCATTTACAAACCATAAGTGCTAATGACTCCATTCCTTTTTGTGGTTGTAGGGGGTGTTGATTGGAGTACACTAAAACAAACCTGACCTCTCTTGGACATTCAGAAGCCAAGTTATAAGCCCACAAATGTGTAACTGGACTACTTCTTTAAAGTGACACCAGATCCGGTGACCTTTGGGACATGGTTTGACCCCCTTAGGAAAGTGCTATCATAATGAAACGTTCAGATCACTTACAACTCAATAGATTCTACCTTCCTGTAACGTTTCAGCCTGATTGGACCTTGTTTTCACACAAATGAACCCAGAATGATGTGAAATTGTGCTTCATGCAACATAATTCTGGGTGCCATTTAAAAACCATAAGTGCTAATGACTCCATTCCCTTTTGTGGTTGTAGGGGCCGATGATTGGAGTACACTAAAACAAACCTGATCGCTCTAGGACATTCAGAAGCCAAGTTATAAGCCCACAAATGTGTAACTGGACAACTTCTTTAAATTGACACCAGATCCGGTGACCTTTGGGACATTGTTTGACCCCCTTAGGAAAGTGCTATCATCATGAAACGTTCAGATCACTTACAACTCACTAGATTCTACCTTCCTGTAACGTTTCTGCCTTATTGGACCTTGTTTTCACACAAATGGACCCAGAATGATGTGAAATAGTGCTTCGTGCAACATAATTCTGGGTGCCATTTACAAACCATAAGTGCTAATACTCCATTCCTTTTTGTGGTTGTAGGGGCTGTTGATTGGAGTATACTAAAACAAACCTGATCTCTCTAGGACATTCAGAAGCCAAGTTATAAGCCCACAAATGTGTAACTGGACTACTTCTTTAAAGTGACACCAGATCCGGTGACCTTTGGGACATGGTTTGACCCCCTATAGGAATGTGCGATCATCATGAAACGTTCAGATCACTTACAACTCAATAGATTCTACCTTCTTTTAACGTTTCAGCCTGATTGGACCTTGTTTTCACACAAATGGACCCAGAATGATGTGAAATTGTGCTTCGTGCAACATAATTCTGGGTGCCATTTACAAACCATAAGTGCTAATGACTCCATTCCTTTTTGTGGTTGTAGGGGCTGTTGATTGGAGTACACTAAAACAAACCTGACCTCTCTAGGACATTCAGAAGCCAAGTTATAAGCCCACAAATGTGTAACTGGACTACTTTAAAGTGACACCAGATCCGGTGACCTTTGGGACATGGTTTTACCCCCTTAGGAAAGTGGTATCATCATGAAACGTTCAGATCACTTACAACTCAATAGATTCTACCTTCCTGTAAGGTTTCAGCCTGATTGGACCTTGTTTTCACACAAATGAACCCAGAATGATGTGAAATTGTGCTTCGTGCAACATAATTCTGGGTGCCATTTAAAAACCATAAGTGCTAATGTCTCCATTCCTTTTTGTGGTTGTAGGGGCTGTTGATTGGAGTACACTAAAACAAACCTGATCGCTCTAGGACATTCAGAAGCCAAGTTATAAGCCCACAAATGTGTAACTGGACAACTTCTTTAAATTGACACCAGATCCGGTGACCTTTGGGACATTTTTTGACCCCCTTAGGAAAGTGCTATCATCATGAAACGTTCAGATCACTTACAACTCAATAGATTCTACCTTCCTGTAACGTTTCAGCCTGATTGGACCTTGTTTTCACACAAATGGACCCAGAATGATGTGAAATTGTGCTTCGTGCAACATAATTCTGGGTGCCATTTACAAACCATAAGTGCTAATGACTCCATTCCTTTTTGTGGTTGTAGGGGGTGTTGATTGGAGTACACTAAAACAAACCTGACCTCTCTTGGACATTCAGAAGCCAAGTTATAAGCCCACAAATGTGTAACTGGACTACTTCTTTAAAGTGACACCAGATCCGGTGACCTTTGGGACATGGTTTGACCCCCTTAGGAAAGTGCTATCATCATGAAACGTTCAGATCACTTACAACTCAATAGATTCTACCTTCCTGTAACGTTTCAGCCTGATTGGACCTTGTTTTCACACAAATGAACCCAGAATGATGTGAAATTGTGCTTCATGCAAAATAATTCTGGGTGCCATTTAAAAACCATAAGTGCTAATGACTCCATTCCCTTTTGTGGTTGTAGGGGCCGATGATTGGAGTACACTAAAACAAACCTGATCGCTCTAGGACATTCAGAAGCCAAGTTATAAGCCCACAAATGTGTAACTGGACAACTTCTTTAAATTGACACCAGATCCGGTGACCTTTGGGACATTGTTTGACCCCCTTAGGAAAGTGCTATCATCATGAAACGTTCAGATCACTTACAACTCACTAGATTCTACCTTCCTGTAACGTTTCAGCCTGATTGGACCTTGTTTTCACACAAATGAACCCAGAATGATGTGAAATTGTGCTTCATGCAACATAATTCTGGGTGCCATTTAAAAACCATAAGTGCTAATGACTCCATTCCCTTTTGTGGTTGTAGGGGCCGATGATTGGAGTACACTAAAACAAACCTGATCGCTCTAGGACATTCAGAAGCCAAGTTATAAGCCCACAAATGTGTAACTGGACAACTTCTTTAAATTGACACCAGATCCGGTGACCTTTGGGACATTGTTTGACCCCCTTAGGAAAGTGCTATCATCATGAAACGTTCAGATCACTTACAACTCACTAGATTCTACCTTCCTGTAACGTTTCAGCCTGATTGGACCTTGTTTTCACACAAATGGACCCAGAATGATGTGAAATAGTGCTTTGTGCAACATAATTCTGGGTGCCATTTACAAACCATAAGTGCTAATGACTCCATTCCTTTTTGTGCTTGTAGGGACTGTTGATTGGAGTACACTAAAACAAACCTGATCTCTCTAGGACATTCAGAAACCAAGTTATAAGCCCACAAATGTGTAACTGGACTACTTCTTTAAAGTGACACCAGATCCGGTGACCTTTGGGACATGGTTTGACCCCCTATAGGAATGTGCGATCATCATGAAACGTTCAGATCACTTACAACTCAATAGATTCTAACTTCCTGTAAGGTTTCAGCCTGATTGGACCTTGTTTTCACACAAATGAACCCAGAATGATGTGAAATTGTGCTTCGTGCAACATAATTCTGGGTGCCATTTAAAAACCATAAGTGCTAATGTCTCCATTCCTTTTTGTGGTTGTAGGGGCTGTTGATTGGAGTACACTAAAACAAACCTGATCGCTCTAGGACATTCAGAAGCCAAGTTATAAGCCCACAAATGTGTAACTGGACAACTTCTTTAAATTGACACCAGATCCGGTGACCTTTGGGACATTGTTTGAACCCCTTAGGAAAGTGCTATCATCATGAAACGTTCAGATCACTTACAACTCAATAGATTCTACCTTCCTGTAACGTTTCAGCCTGATTGGACCTTGTTTTCACACAAATGGACCCAGAATGATGTGAAATTGTGCTTCGTGCAACATAATTCTGGGTGCCATTTACAAACCATAAGTGCTAATGACTCCATTCCTTTTTGTGGTTGTAGGGGCTGTTGATTGGAGTACACTAAAACAAACCTGACCTCTCTAGGACATTCAGAAGCCAAGTTATAAGCCCACAAATGTGTAACTGGACTACTTTAAAGTGACACCAGATCCGGTGACCTTTGGGACATGGTTTTACCCCCTTAGGAAAGTGCTATCATCATGAAACGTTCAGATCACTTACAACTCAATAGATTCTACCTTCCTGTAAGGTTTCAGCCTGATTGGACCTTGTTTTCACACAAATGAACCCAGAATTATGTGAAATTGTGCTTCATGCAACATAATTCTGGGTGCCATTTAAAAACCATAAGTGCTAATGACTCCATTCCCTTTTGTGGTTGTAGGGGCCGATGATTGGAGTACACTAAAACAAACCTGATCGCTCTAGGACATTCAGAAGCCAAGTTATAAGCCCACAAATGTGTAACTGGACAACTTCTTTAAATTGACACCAGATCCGGTGACCTTTGGGACATTGTTTGACCCCCTTAGGAAAGTGCTATCATCATGAAACGTTCAGATCACTTACAACTCACTAGATTCTACCTTCCTGTAACGTTTCAGCCTGATTGGACCTTGTTTTCACACAAATGGACCCAGAATGATGTGAAATAGTGCTTCGTGCAACATAATTCTGGGTGCCATTTACAAACCATAAGTGCTAATGACTCCATTCCTTTTTGTGGTTGTAGGGACTGTTGATTGGAGTACACTAAAACAAACCTGACCTCTCTAGGACATTCAGAAGCCAAGTTATAAGCCCACAAATGTGTAACTGGACTACTTCTTTAAAGTGACACCAGATCCGGTGACCTTTGGGACATGGTTTGACCCCCTATAGGAATGTGCGATCATCATGAAACGTTCAGATCACTTACAACTCAATAGATTCTACCTTCCTGTAAGGTTTCAGCCTGATTGGACCTTGTTTTCACACAAATGAACCCAGAATGATGTGAAATTGTGCTTCGTGCAACATAATTCTGGGTGCCATTTAAAAACCATAAGTGCTAATGTCTCCATTCCTTTTTGTGGTTGTAGGGGCTGTTGATTGGAGTACACTAAAACAAACCTGATCGCTCTAGGACATTCAGAAGCCAAGTTATAAGCCCACAAATGTGTAACTGGACAACTTCTTTAAATTGACACCAGATCCGGTGACCTTTGGGACATTGTTTGACCCCCTTAGGAAAGTGCTATCATCATGAAACGTTCAGATCACTTACAACTCAATAGATTCTACCTTCCTGTAACGTTTCAGCCTGATTGGACCTTGTTTTCACACAAATGGACCCAGAATGATGTGAAATTGTGCTTCGTGCAACATAATTCTGGGTGCCATTTACAAACCATAAGTGCTAATGACTCCATTCCTTTTTGTGGTTGTAGGGGGTGTTGATTGGAGTACACTAAAACAAACCTGACCTCTCTTGGACATTCAGAAGCCAAGTTATAAGCCCACAAATGTGTAACTGGACTACTTCTTTAAAGTGACACCAGATCCGGTGACCTTTGGGACATGGTTTGACCCCCTTAGGAAAGTGCTATCATCATGAAACGTTCAGATCACTTACAACTCAATAGATTCTACCTTCCTCTAACGTTTCAGCCTGATTGGACCTTGTTTTCACACAAATGAACCCAGAATGATGTGAAATTGTGCTTCATGCAACATAATTCTGGGTGCCATTTAAAAACCATAAGTGCTAATGACTCCATTCCCTTTTGTGGTTGTAGGGGCCGATGATTGGAGTACACTAAAACAAACCTGATCGCTCTAGGACATTCAGAAGCCAAGTTATAAGCCCACAAATGTGTAACTGGACAACTTCTTTAAATTGACACCAGATCCGGTGACCTTTGGGACATTGTTTGACCCCCTTAGGAAAGTGCTATCATCATGAAACGTTCAGATCACTTACAACTCACTAGATTCTACCTTCCTGTAACGTTTCAGCCTGATTGGACCTTGTTTTCACACAAATGAACCCAGAATGATGTGAAATTGTGCTTCATGCAACATAATTCTGGGTGCCATTTAAAAACCATAAGTGCTAATGACTCCATTCCCTTTTGTGGTTGTAGGGGCCGATGATTGGAGTACACTAAAACAAACCTGATCGCTCTAGGACATTCAGAAGCCAAGTTATAAGCCCACAAATGTGTAACTGGACAACTTCTTTAAATTGACACCAGATCCGGTGACCTTTGGGACATTGTTTGACCCCCTTAGGAAAGTGCTATCATCATGAAACGTTCAGATCACTTACAACTCACTAGATTCTACCTTCCTGTAACGTTTCAGCCTGATTGGACCTTGTTTTCACACAAATGGACCCAGAATGATGTGAAATAGTGCTTCGTGCAACATAATTCTGGGTGCCATTTACAAACCATAAGTGCTAATGACTCCATTCCTTTTTGTGGTTGTAGGGACTGTTGATTGGAGTACACTAAAGCAAACCTGATCTCTCTAGGACATTCAGAAGCCAAGTTATAAGCCCACAAAAGTGTAACTGGACTACTTCTTTAAAGTGACACCAGATCCGGTGACCTTTGGGACATGGTTTGACCCCCTATAGGAATGTGCGATCATCATGAAACGTTCAGATCACTTACAACTCAATAGATTCTACCTTCCTGTAACATTTCAGCCTGATTGGACCTTGTTTTCACACAAATGAACCCAGAATGATGTGAAATTGTGCTTGGTGCAACATAATTCTGGGTGCCATTTACAAACCATAAGTGCTAATGACTCCATTCCTTTTTGTGGTTGTAGGGGCTGTTGATTGGAGTACACTAAATCAAACCTAACCTCTCTAGGACATTCAGAAGCCAATTTATAAGCCCACAAATGTGTAACTGGACAACTTCTTTAAAGTGACACCAGGCCCGGTGACCATTGGGACATGGTTTTACCCCCTATAGGAATGAGCGATCATCTTGAAACGTTCAGATCACTTACAACTCAATAGATTCTACCTTCTTGTAGCGTTTCAGCCTGATTGGACCTTGTTTTCACACAAATGGACCCAGAATGATGTGAAATTGTGCTTCGTGCAACATAATTCTGGGTGCCATTTAAAAACCATATGTGCTAATGTCTCCATTCCTTTTTGTGGTTGTAGGGGCTCTTGATTGGAGTACACTAAAACAAACCTGATCTCTCTGGGACATTCAGAAGCCAAGTTATAAGCCCACAAATGTGTAACTGGACTACTTCTTTAAAGTGACACCAGATCCGGTGACCTTTGGGACATGGTTTGACCCCCTTAGGAAAGTGCTATCATCATGAAACGTTCAGATCACTTACAACTCAATAGATTCTACCTTCATGTAACGTTTCAGCCTGATTGGACCTTGTTTTCACACAAATGAACCCAGAATGATGTGAAATTGTGCTTCGTGCAACATAATTCTGGGTGCCATTTAAAAACCATAAGTGCTAATGTCTCCATTCCTTTTTGTGGTTGTAGGGGCTGTTCATTGGAGTACACTAAAACAAACCTGATCTCTCTAGGACATTCAGAAGCCAAGTTATAAGCCCACAAATATGTAACTGGACTACTTCTTTAAAGTGACACCAGATCCGGTGACCTTTGGGACATGGTTTGACGCCCTTAGGAAAGTGCTATCATCATGAAACGTTCAGATCACTTACAACTCAATAGATTCTACCTTCATGTAACGTTTCAGCCTGATTGGACCTTGTTTTCACACAAATGAACCCAGAATGATGTGAAATTGTGCTTCGTGCAACATAATTCTGGGTGCCATTTAATAACCATAAGTGCTAATGTCTCCATTCCTTTTTGTGGTTGTAGGGGCTGTTGATTGGAGTATACTAAAACAAACCTGATCTCTCTAGGACATTCAGAAGCCAAGTTATAAGCCCACAAATGTGTAAATGGACTACTTCTTTAAAGTGACACCAGATCCGGTGACCTTTGGGACATGGTTTGACCCCCTTAGGAAAGTGCTATCATCATGAAACGTTCAGATCACTTACAACTCAATAGATTCTACCTTCCTGTAACGTTTCAGCCTGATTGGACCTTGTTTTCACACAAATGAACCCAGAATGATGTGAAATTGTGCTTCGTGCAACATAATTCTGGGTGCCATTTACAAACCATAAGTGCTAATGACTCCATTCCTTTTTGTGGTTGTAGGGGCTGTTGATTGGAGTACACTAAAACAAACCTGATCTCTCTAGGACATTCAGAAGCCAAGTTATAAGCCCACAAATGTGTAACTGGACTACTTCTTTAAATTGACACCAGATCCGGTGACCTTTGGGACATGGTTTGACCCCTTTAGGAAAGTGCTATCATCATGAAACGTTCAGATCACTTACAACTCAATAGATTCTACCTTCCTGTAACGTTTCAGCCTGATTGGACCTTGTTTTCACACAAATGAACTCAGAATGATGTGAAATTGTGCTTCGTGCAACATAATTCTGGGTGCCATTTACAAACCATAAGTGCTAATGACTCCATTCCTTTTTGTGGTTGTAGGGGCTTTTGATTGGAGTACACTAAAACAAACCTAACCTCTCTAGGACATTCAGAAGCCAAGTTATAAGCCCACAAAGGTGTAACTGGACTACTTCTTTAAAGTGACACCAGGCCCGGGCACCTTTGGGACATGGTTTTACCCCCTATAGGAATGTGTGATCATCTTGAAACGTTCAGATCACTTACAACTCAATAGATTCTACCTTCCTGTAACGTTTCAGCCTGATTGGACCTTGTTTTCACACAAATGGACCCAGAATGATGTGAAATTGTGCTTCGTGCAACATAAATCTGGGTGCCATTTACAAACCATAAGTGCTAATGACTCCATTCCTTTTTGTGGTTGTAGGGGCTGTTGATTGGAGTACACTAAAACAAACCTGATCTCTCTAGGACATTCAGAAGCCAAGTTATAAGCCCACAAATGTGTAACTGGACTACTTCTTTAAATTGACACCAGATCCGGTGACCTTTGGAACATGGTTTGACCCCCTATAGGAATGTGCGATCATCATGAAACGTTCAGATCACTTACAACTCAATATATTCTACCTTCCTGTAACATTTCAGCCTGATTGGACCTTGTTTTCACACAAATGAACCCAGAATGATGTGAAATTGTGCTTGGTGCAACATAATTCTGGGTGCCATTTACAAACCATAAGTGCTAATGACTCCATTCCTTTTTGTGGTTTTAGGGGCTGTTGATTGGAGTACACTAAATCAAACCTAACCTCTCTATGACATTCAGAAGCCAAGTTATAAGCCCACAAAGGTGTAACTGGACTACTTCTTTAAAGTGACACCAGGCCCGGTGACCTTTGGGACATGGTTTTACCCCTATAGGAATGTGCGATCATCTTGAAACGTTCAGATCACTTACAACTCAATAGATTCTACCTTATTGTAGCGTTTCAGCCTGATTGGACCTTGTTTTCACACAAATGGACCCAGAATGATGTGAAATTGTGCTTCGTGCAACATAATTCTGGGTGCCATTTACAAACCATAAGTGCTAATGACTCCATTCCTTTTTGTGGTTGTAGGGGCTGTTGATTGGAGTACACTAAAACAAACCTGATCTCTCTAGGACATTCAGAAGCCAAGTTATAAGCCCACAAATGTGTAACTGGACTACTTCTTTAAAGTGACACCAGGCCTGGTGACCTTTGGGACATGGTTTTACCCCCTATAGGAATGTGTGATCATCATGAAACGTTCGGATCACTTACAACTCAATAGATTCTACCTTCTTGTAACGTTTCAGCCTGATTGGACCTTGTTTTCACACAAATGGACCCAGAATGATGTGAAATTGTGCTTCGTGCAACATAATTCTGGGTGCCATTTACAAACCATAAGTGCTAATGACTCCATTCCTCTTTGTGGTTGTAGGGGCTGTTGATTGGAGTACATTAAAACAAACCTGATCTCTCTAGGACATTCAGAAGCCAAGGTATAATCCCACAAAGGTGTAACTGGACTACATCTTTAAAGTGACACCAGGCCCGGTGACATTTGGGACATGGTTTGACCCCCTATAGGAATGTGCGATCATCATGAAACATTCAGATCACTTACAACTCAATATATTCTACCTTCTTGTAACGTTTCAGCCTGATTGGACCTTGTTTTCACACAAATGAACCCAGAATGATGTGAAATTGTGCTTCGTGCAACATAATTCTGGGTGCCATTTACAAACCATAAGTGCTAATGTCTCCATTCCTTTTTGTGGTTGTAGGGGCTGTTGATTGGAGTATACTAAAACAAACCTGATCTCTCTAGGACATTCAGAAGCCAAGTTATAAGCCCACAAATGTGTAACTGAACTACTTCTTTAAAGTGACACCAGATCCGGTGACCTTTGGGACATGGTTTGACCCCCTTAGGAAAGTGCTATCATCATGAAACGTTCAGATCACTTACAACTCAATAGATTCTACCTTCCTGTAACGTTTCAGCCTGATTGGACCTTGTTTTCACACAAATGAACCCAGAATGATGTGAAATTGTGCTTCGTGCAACATAATTCTGGGTGCCATTTACAAACCATAAGTGCTAATGACTCCATTCCTTTTTGTGGTTGTAGGGGCTGTTGATTGGAGTACACTAAAACAAACCTGATCTCTCTAGGACATTCAGAAGCCAAGTTATAAGCCCACAAATGTGTAACTGGACTACTTCTTTAAATTGACACCAGATCCGGTGACCTTTGGGACATGGTTTGACCCCTTTAGGAAAGTGCTATCATCATGAAACGTTCAGATCACTTACAACTCAATAGATTCTACCTTCCTGTAACGTTTCAGCCTGATTGGACCTTGTTTTCACACAAATGAACTCAGAATGATGTGAAATTGTGCTTCGTGCAACATAATTCTGGGTGCCATTTACAAACCATAAGTGCTAATGACTCCATTCCTTTTTGTGGTTGTAGGGGCTTTTGATTGGAGTACACTAAAACAAACCTAACCTCTCTAGGACATTCAGAAGCCAAGTTATAAGCCCACAAAGGTGTAACTGGACTACTTCTTTAAAGTGACACCAGGCCCGGGCACCTTTGGGACATGGTTTTACCCCCTATAGGAATGTGTGATCATCTTGAAACGTTCAGATCACTTACAACTCAATAGATTCTACCTTCCTGTAACGTTTCAGCCTGATTGGACCTTGTTTTCACACAAATGGACCCAGAATGATGTGAAATTGTGCTTCGTGCAACATAAATCTGGGTGCCATTTACAAACCATAAGTGCTAATGACTCCATTCCTTTTTGTGGTTGTAGGGGCTGTTGATTGGAGTACACTAAAACAAACCTGATCTCTCTAGGACATTCAGAAGCCAAGTTATAAGCCCACAAATGTGTAACTGGACTACTTCTTTAAATTGACACCAGATCCGGTGACCTTTGGAACATGGTTTGACCCCCTATAGGAATGTGCGATCATCATGAAACGTTCAGATCACTTACAACTCAATATATTCTACCTTCCTGTAACATTTCAGCCTGATTGGACCTTGTTTTCACACAAATGAACCCAGAATGATGTGAAATTGTGCTTGGTGCAACATAATTCTGGGTGCCATTTACAAACCATAAGTGCTAATGACTCCATTCCTTTTTGTGGTTTTAGGGGCTGTTGATTGGAGTACACTAAATCAAACCTAACCTCTCTATGACATTCAGAAGCCAAGTTATAAGCCCACAAAGGTGTAACTGGACTACTTCTTTAAAGTGACACCAGGCCCGGTGACCTTTGGGACATGGTTTTACCCCTATAGGAATGTGCGATCATCTTGAAACGTTCAGATCACTTACAACTCAATAGATTCTACCTTATTGTAGCGTTTCAGCCTGATTGGACCTTGTTTTCACACAAATGGACCCAGAATGATGTGAAATTGTGCTTCGTGCAACATAATTCTGGGTGCCATTTACAAACCATAAGTGCTAATGACTCCATTCCTTTTTGTGGTTGTAGGGGCTGTTGATTGGAGTACACTAAAACAAACCTGATCTCTCTAGGACATTCAGAAGCCAAGTTATAAGCCCACAAATGTGTAACTGGACTACTTCTTTAAAGTGACACCAGGCCTGGTGACCTTTGGGACATGGTTTTACCCCCTATAGGAATGTGTGATCATCATGAAACGTTCGGATCACTTACAACTCAATAGATTCTACCTTCTTGTAACGTTTCAGCCTGATTGGACCTTGTTTTCACACAAATGGACCCAGAATGATGTGAAATTGTGCTTCGTGCAACATAATTCTGGGTGCCATTTACAAACCATAAGTGCTAATGACTCCATTCCTCTTTGTGGTTGTAGGGGCTGTTGATTGGAGTACATTAAAACAAACCTGATCTCTCTAGGACATTCAGAAGCCAAGGTATAATCCCACAAAGGTGTAACTGGACTACATCTTTAAAGTGACACCAGGCCCGGTGACATTTGGGACATGGTTTGACCCCCTATAGGAATGTGCGATCATCATGAAACATTCAGATCACTTACAACTCAATATATTCTACCTTCTTGTAACGTTTCAGCCTGATTGGACCTTGTTTTCACACAAATGAACCCAGAATGATGTGAAATTGTGCTTCGTGCAACATAATTCTGGGTGCCATTTACAAACCATAAGTGCTAATGTCTCCATTCCTTTTTGTGGTTGTAGGGGCTGTTGATTGGAGTATACTAAAACAAACCTGATCTCTCTAGGACATTCAGAAGCCAAGTTATAAGCCCACAAATGTGTAACTGAACTACTTCTTTAAAGTGACACCAGATCCGGTGACCTTTGGGACATGGTTTGACCCCCTTAGGAAAGTGCTATCATCATGAAACTTTCAGATCACTTACAACTCAATAGATTCTACCTTCCTGTAGCGTTTCAGCCTGATTGGACCTTGTTTTCACACAAATGGACCCAGAATGATGTGAAATTGTGCTTCGTGCAACATAATTCTGGGTGCCATTTACAAACCATAAGTGCTAATGACTCCATTCCTTTTTGTGGTTGTAGGGGCTGTTGATTGGAGTACACTAAAACAAACCTGATCTCTCTAGGACATTCAGAAGCCAAGTTATAAGCCCGCAAATGTGTAACTGGACTACTACTTTAAATTGACACCAGATCCGGTGCCCTTTGGGACATGGTTTGACCCCCTTAGGAAAGTGCTATCATCATGAAACGTTCAGATCACTTACAACTCAATAGATTCTACCTTCCTGTAACGTTTCAGCCTGATTGGACCTTGTTTTCACACAAATGGACCCAGAATGATGTGAAATAGTGCTTCGTGCAACATAATTCTGGGTGCCATTTACAAACCATAAGTGCTAATACTCCATTCCTTTTTGTGGTTGTAGGGGCTGTTGATTGGAGTACACTAAAACAAACCTGACCTCTCTAGGACAATCAGAAGCCAAGTTATAAGCCCACAAATGTGTAACTGGACTACTTCTTTAAAGTGACACCAGATCCGGTGACCTTTGGGACATGGTTTTACCCCCTTAGGAAAATGCTATCATCATGAAACGTTCAGATCACTTACAACTCAATAGATTCTACCTTCCTGTAAGGTTTCAGCCTGATTGGACCTTGTTTTCACACAAATGAACCCAGAATGATGTGAAATTGTGCTTCGTGCAACATAATTCTGGGTGCCATTTAAAAACCATAAGTGCTAATGTCTCCATTCCTTTTTGTGGTTGTAGGGGCTGTTGATTGGAGTACACTAAAACAAACCTGATCGCTCTAGGACATTCAGAAGCCAAGTTATAAGCCCACAAATGTGTAACTGGACAACTTCTTTAAATTGACACCAGATCCGGTGACCTTTGGGACATTGTTTGACCCCCTTAGGAAAGTGCTATCATCATGAAACGTTCAGATCACTTACAACTCAATAGATTCTACCTTCCTGTAACGTTTCAGCCTGATTGGACCTTGTTTTCACACAAATGGACCCAGAATGATGTGAAATTGTGCTTCGTGCAACATAATTCTGGGTGCCATTTACAAACCATAAGTGCTAATGACTCCATTCCTTTTTGTGGTTGTAGGGGGTGTTGATTGGAGTACACTAAAACAAACCTGACCTCTCTTGGACATTCAGAAGCCAAGTTATAAGCCCACAAATGTGTAACTGGACTACTTCTTTAAAGTGACACCAGATCCGGTGACCTTTGGGACATGGTTTGACCCCCTTAGGAAAGTGCTATCATAATGAAACGTTCAGATCACTTACAACTCAATAGATTCTACCTTCCTGTAACGTTTCAGCCTGATTGGACCTTGTTTTCACACAAATGAACCCAGAATGATGTGAAATTGTGCTTCATGCAACATAATTCTGGGTGCCATTTAAAAACCATAAGTGCTAATGACTCCATTCCCTTTTGTGGTTGTAGGGGCCGATGATTGGAGTACACTAAAACAAACCTGATCGCTCTAGGACATTCAGAAGCCAAGTTATAAGCCCACAAATGTGTAACTGGACAACTTCTTTAAATTGACACCAGATCCGGTGACCTTTGGGACATTGTTTGACCCCCTTAGGAAAGTGCTATCATCATGAAACGTTCAGATCACTTACAACTCACTAGATTCTACCTTCCTGTAACGTTTCAGCCTTATTGGACCTTGTTTTCACACAAATGGACCCAGAATGATGTGAAATAGTGCTTCGTGCAACATAATTCTGGGTGCCATTTACAAACCATAAGTGCTAATACTCCATTCCTTTTTGTGGTTGTAGGGGCTGTTGATTGGAGTATACTAAAACAAACCTGATCTCTCTAGGACATTCAGAAGCCAAGTTATAAGCCCACAAATGTGTAACTGGACTACTTCTTTAAAGTGACACCAGATCCGGTGACCTTTGGGACATGGTTTGACCCCCTATAGGAATGTGCGATCATCATGAAACGTTCAGATCACTTACAACTCAATAGATTCTACCTTCTTTTAACGTTTCAGCCTGATTGGACCTTGTTTTCACACAAATGGACCCAGAATGATGTGAAATTGTGCTTCGTGCAACATAATTCTGGGTGCCATTTACAAACCATAAGTGCTAATGACTCCATTCCTTTTTGTGGTTGTAGGGGCTGTTGATTGGAGTACACTAAAACAAACCTGACCTCTCTAGGACATTCAGAAGCCAAGTTATAAGCCCACAAATGTGTAACTGGACTACTTTAAAGTGACACCAGATCCGGTGACCTTTGGGACATGGTTTTACCCCCTTAGGAAAGTGGTATCATCATGAAACGTTCAGATCACTTACAACTCAATAGATTCTACCTTCCTGTAAGGTTTCAGCCTGATTGGACCTTGTTTTCACACAAATGAACCCAGAATGATGTGAAATTGTGCTTCGTGCAACATAATTCTGGGTGCCATTTAAAAACCATAAGTGCTAATGTCTCCATTCCTTTTTGTGGTTGTAGGGGCTGTTGATTGGAGTACACTAAAACAAACCTGATCGCTCTAGGACATTCAGAAGCCAAGTTATAAGCCCACAAATGTGTAACTGGACAACTTCTTTAAATTGACACCAGATCCGGTGACCTTTGGGACATTGTTTGACCCCCTTAGGAAAGTGCTATCATCATGAAACGTTCAGATCACTTACAACTCAATAGATTCTACCTTCCTGTAACGTTTCAGCCTGATTGGACCTTGTTTTCACACAAATGGACCCAGAATGATGTGAAATTGTGCTTCGTGCAACATAATTCTGGGTGCCATTTACAAACCATAAGTGCTAATGACTCCATTCCTTTTTGTGGTTGTAGGGGGTGTTGATTGGAGTACACTAAAACAAACCTGACCTCTCTTGGACATTCAGAAGCCAAGTTATAAGCCCACAAATGTGTAACTGGACTACTTCTTTAAAGTGACACCAGATCCGGTGACCTTTGGGACATGGTTTGACCCCCTTAGGAAAGTGCTATCATCATGAAACGTTCAGATCACTTACAACTCAATAGATTCTACCTTCCTGTAACGTTTCAGCCTGATTGGACCTTGTTTTCACACAAATGAACCCAGAATGATGTGAAATTGTGCTTCATGCAAAATAATTCTGGGTGCCATTTAAAAACCATAAGTGCTAATGACTCCATTCCCTTTTGTGGTTGTAGGGGCCGATGATTGGAGTACACTAAAACAAACCTGATCGCTCTAGGACATTCAGAAGCCAAGTTATAAGCCCACAAATGTGTAACTGGACAACTTCTTTAAATTGACACCAGATCCGGTGACCTTTGGGACATTGTTTGACCCCCTTAGGAAAGTGCTATCATCATGAAACGTTCAGATCACTTACAACTCACTAGATTCTACCTTCCTGTAACGTTTCAGCCTGATTGGACCTTGTTTTCACACAAATGAACCCAGAATGATGTGAAATTGTGCTTCATGCAACATAATTCTGGGTGCCATTTAAAAACCATAAGTGCTAATGACTCCATTCCCTTTTGTGGTTGTAGGGGCCGATGATTGGAGTACACTAAAACAAACCTGATCGCTCTAGGACATTCAGAAGCCAAGTTATAAGCCCACAAATGTGTAACTGGACAACTTCTTTAAATTGACACCAGATCCGGTGACCTTTGGGACATTGTTTGACCCCCTTAGGAAAGTGCTATCATCATGAAACGTTCAGATCACTTACAACTCACTAGATTCTACCTTCCTGTAACGTTTCAGCCTGATTGGACCTTGTTTTCACACAAATGGACCCAGAATGATGTGAAATAGTGCTTCGTGCAACATAATTCTGGGTGCCATTTACAAACCATAAGTGCTAATGACTCCATTCCTTTTTGTGCTTGTAGGGACTGTTGATTGGAGTACACTAAAACAAACCTGATCTCTCTAGGACATTCAGAAACCAAGTTATAAGCCCACAAATGTGTAACTGGACTACTTCTTTAAAGTGACACCAGATCCGGTGACCTTTGGGACATGGTTTGACCCCCTATAGGAATGTGCGATCATCATGAAACGTTCAGATCACTTACAACTCAATAGATTCTAACTTCCTGTAAGGTTTCAGCCTGATTGGACCTTGTTTTCACACAAATGAACCCAGAATGATGTGAAATTGTGCTTCGTGCAACATAATTCTGGGTGCCATTTAAAAACCATAAGTGCTAATGTCTCCATTCCTTTTTGTGGTTGTAGGGGCTGTTGATTGGAGTACACTAAAACAAACCTGATCGCTCTAGGACATTCAGAAGCCAAGTTATAAGCCCACAAATGTGTAACTGGACAACTTCTTTAAATTGACACCAGATCCGGTGACCTTTGGGACATTGTTTGACCCCCTTAGGAAAGTGCTATCATCATGAAACGTTCAGATCACTTACAACTCAATAGATTCTACCTTCCTGTAACGTTTCAGCCTGATTGGACCTTGTTTTCACACAAATGGACCCAGAATGATGTGAAATTGTGCTTCGTGCAACATAATTCTGGGTGCCATTTACAAACCATAAGTGCTAATGACTCCATTCCTTTTTGTGGTTGTAGGGGGTGTTGATTGGAGTACACTAAAACAAACCTGACCTCTCTTGGACATTCAGAAGCCAAGTTATAAGCCCACAAATGTGTAACTGGACTACTTCTTTAAAGTGACACCAGATCCGGTGACCTTTGGGACATGGTTTGACCCCCTTAGGAAAGTGCTATCATCATGAAACGTTCAGATCACTTACAACTCAATAGATTCTACCTTCCTGTAACGTTTCAGCCTGATTGGACCTTGTTTTCACACAAATGAACCCAGAATGATGTGAAATTGTGCTTCATGCAACATAATTCTGGGTGCCATTTAAAAACCATAAGTGCTAATGACTCCATTCCCTTTTGTGGTTGTAGGGGCCGATGATTGGAGTACACTAAAACAAACCTGATCGCTCTAGGACATTCAGAAGCCAAGTTATAAGCCCACAAATGTGTAACTGGACAACTTCTTTAAATTGACACCAGATCCGGTGACCTTTGGGACATTGTTTGACCCCCTTAGGAAAGTGCTATCATCATGAAACGTTCAGATCACTTACAACTCACTAGATTCTACCTTCCTGTAACGTTTCAGCCTGATTGGACCTTGTTTTCACACAAATGAACCCAGAATGATGTGAAATTGTGCTTCATGCAACATAATTCTGGGTGCCATTTAAAAACCATAAGTGCTAATGACTCCATTCCCTTTTGTGGTTGTAGGGGCCGATGATTGGAGTACACTAAAACAAACCTGATCGCTCTAGGACATTCAGAAGCCAAGTTATAAGCCCACAAATGTGTAACTGGACAACTTCTTTAAATTGACACCAGATCCGGTGACCTTTGGGACATTGTTTGACCCCCTTAGGAAAGTGCTATCATCATGAAACGTTCAGATCACTTACAACTCACTAGATTCTACCTTCCTGTAACGTTTCAGCCTGATTGGACCTTGTTTTCACACAAATGGACCCAGAATGATGTGAAATAGTGCTTCGTGCAACATAATTCTGGGTGCCATTTACAAACCATAAGTGCTAATGACTCCATTCCTTTTTGTGGTTGTAGGGACTGTTGATTGGAGTACACTAAAACAAACCTGATCTCTCTAGGACATTCAGAAGCCAAGTTATAAGCCCACAAATGTGTAACTGGACTACTTCTTTAAAGTGACACCAGATCCGGTGACCTTTGGGACATGGTTTGACCCCCTATAGGAATGTACGATCATCATGAAACGTTCAGATCACTTACAACTCAATAGATTCTACCTTCCTGTAACATTTCAGCCTGATTGGACCTTGTTTTCACACAAATGAACCCAGAATGATGTGAAATTGTGCTTCGTGCAACATAATTCTGGGTGCCATTTACAAACCATAAGTGCTAATGACTCCATTCCTTTTTGTGGTTGTAGGGGCTGTTGATTGGAGTACACTAAATCAAACCTAACCTCTCTAGGACATTCAGAAGCCAATTTATAAGCCCACAAATGTGTAACTGGACAACTTCTTTAAAGTGACACCAGGCCCGGTGACCTTTGGGACATGGTTTTACCCCCTATAGGAATGTGCGATCATCTTGAAACGTTCAGATCACTTACAACTCAATAGATTCTACCTTCTTGTAGCGTTTCAGCCTGATTGGACCTTGTTTTCACACAAATGGACCCAGAATGATGTGAAATTGTGCTTCGTGCAACATAATTCTGGGTGCCATTTAAAAACCATATGTGCTAATGTCTCCATTCCTTTTTGTGGTTGTAGGGGCTCTTGATTGGAGTACACTAAAACAAACCTGATCTCTCTGGGACATTCAGAAGCCAAGTTATAAGCCCACAAATGTGTAACTGGACTACTTCTTTAAAGTGACACCAGATCCGGTGACCTTTGGGACATGGTTTGACCCCCTTAGGAAAGTGCTATCATCATGAAACGTTCAGATCACTTACAACTCAATAGATTCTACCTTCATGTAACGTTTCAGCCTGATTGGACCTTGTTTTCACACAAATGAACCCAGAATGATGTGAAATTGTGCTTCGTGCAACATAATTCTGGGTGCCATTTAAAAACCATAAGTGCTAATGTCTCCATTCCTTTTTGTGGTTGTAGGGGCTGTTCATTGGAGTACACTAAAACAAACCTGATCTCTCTAGGACATTCAGAAGCCAAGTTATAAGCCCACAAATATGTAACTGGACTACTTCTTTAAAGTGACACCAGATCCGGTGACCTTTGGGACATGGTTTGACGCCCTTAGGAAAGTGCTATCATCATGAAACGTTCAGATCACTTACAACTCAATAGATTCTACCTTCATGTAACGTTTCAGCCTGATTGGACCTTGTTTTCACACAAATGAACCCAGAATGATGTGAAATTGTGCTTCGTGCAACATAATTCTGGGTGCCATTTAATAACCATAAGTGCTAATGTCTCCATTCCTTTTTGTGGTTGTAGGGGCTGTTGATTGGAGTATACTAAAACAAACCTGATCTCTCTAGGACATTCAGAAGCCAAGTTATAAGCCCACAAATGTGTAAATGGACTACTTCTTTAAAGTGACACCAGATCCGGTGACCTTTGGGACATGGTTTGACCCCCTTAGGAAAGTGCTATCATCATGAAACGTTCAGATCACTTACAACTCAATAGATTCTACCTTCCTGTAACGTTTCAGCCTGATTGGACCTTGTTTTCACACAAATGAACCCAGAATGATGTGAAATTGTGCTTCGTGCAACATAATTCTGGGTGCCATTTACAAACCATAAGTGCTAATGACTCCATTCCTTTTTGTGGTTGTAGGGGCTGTTGATTGGAGTACACTAAAACAAACCTGATCTCTCTAGGACATTCAGAAGCCAAGTTATAAGCCCACAAATGTGTAACTGGACTACTTCTTTAAATTGACACCAGATCCGGTGACCTTTGGGACATGGTTTGACCCCTTTAGGAAAGTGCTATCATCATGAAACGTTCAGATCACTTACAACTCAATAGATTCTACCTTCCTGTAACGTTTCAGCCTGATTGGACCTTGTTTTCACACAAATGAACTCAGAATGATGTGAAATTGTGCTTCGTGCAACATAATTCTGGGTGCCATTTACAAACCATAAGTGCTAATGACTCCATTCCTTTTTGTGGTTGTAGGGGCTGTTGATTGGAGTACACTAAAACAAACCTGATCTCTCTAGGACATTCAGAAGCCAAGTTATAAGCCCACAAATGTGTAACTGGACTACTTCTTTAAATTGACACCAGATCCGGTGACCTTTGGAACATGGTTTGACCCCCTATAGGAATGTGCGATCATCATGAAACGTTCAGATCACTTACAACTCAATATATTCTACCTTCCTGTAACATTTCAGCCTGATTGGACCTTGTTTTCACACAAATGAACCCAGAATGATGTGAAATTGTGCTTGGTGCAACATAATTCTGGGTGCCATTTACAAACCATAAGTGCTAATGACTCCATTCCTTTTTGTGGTTGTAGGGGCTGTTGATTGGAGTACACTAAATCAAACCTAACCTCTCTATGACATTCAGAAGCCAAGTTATAAGCCCACAAATGTGTAACTGGACTACTTCTTTAAAGTGACACCAGGCCTGGTGACCTTTGGGACATGGTTTTACCCCCTATAGGAATGTGTGATCATCATGAAACGTTCGGATCACTTACAACTCAATAGATTCTACCTTCTTGTAACGTTTCAGCCTGATTGGACCTTGTTTTCACACAAATGGACCCAGAATGATGTGAAATTGTGCTTCGTGCAACATAATTCTGGGTGCCATTTACAAACCATAAGTGCTAATGACTCCATTCCTCTTTGTGGTTGTAGGGGCTGTTGATTGGAGTACATTAAAACAAACCTGATCTCTCTAGGACATTCAGAAGCCAAGGTATAATCCCACAAAGGTGTAACTGGACTACATCTTTAAAGTGACACCAGGCCCGGTGACATTTGGGACATGGTTTGACCCCCTATAGGAATGTGCGATCATCATGAAACATTCAGATCACTTACAACTCAATATATTCTACCTTCTTGTAACGTTTCAGCCTGATTGGACCTTGTTTTCACACAAATGAACCCAGAATGATGTGAAATTGTGCTTCGTGCAACATAATTCTGGGTGCCATTTACAAACCATAAGTGCTAATGTCTCCATTCCTTTTTGTGGTTGTAGGGGCTGTTGATTGGAGTATACTAAAACAAACCTGATCTCTCTAGGACATTCAGAAGCCAAGTTATAAGCCCACAAATGTGTAACTGGACTACTTCTTTAAAGTGACACCAGATCCGGTGACCTTTGGGACATGGTTTGACCCCCTTAGGAAAGTGCTATCATCATGAAACGTTCAGATCACTTACAACTCAATAGATTCTACCTTCCTGTAACGTTTCAGCCTGATTGGACCTTGTTTTCACACAAATGAACCCAGAATGATGTGAAATTGTGCTTCGTGCAACATAATTCTGGGTGCCATTTACAAACCATAAGTGCTAATGACTCCATTCCTTTTTGTGATTGTAGGGGCTGTTGATTGGAGTACACTAAAACAAACCTGATCTCTCTAGGACATTCAGAAGCCAAGTTATAAGCCCACAAATGTGTAAATGGACTACTTCTTTAAAGTGACACCAGATCCGGTGACCTTTGGGACATGGTTTGACCCCCTTAGGAAAGTGCTATCATCATGAAACGTTCAGATCACTTACAACTCAATAGATTCTACCTTCCTGTAACGTTTCAGCCTGATTGGACCTTGTTTTCACACAAATGAACCCAGAATGATGTGAAATTGTGCTTCGTGCAACATAATTCTGGGTGCCATTTACAAACCATAAGTGCTAATGACTCCATTCCTTTTTGTGGTTGTAGGGGCTGTTGATTGGAGTACACTAAAACAAACCTGATCTCTCTAGGACATTCAGAAGCCAAGTTATAAGCCCACAAATGTGTAACTGGACTACTTCTTTAAATTGACACCAGATCCGGTGACCTTTGGGACATGGTTTGACCCCTTTAGGAAAGTGCTATCATCATGAAACGTTCAGATCACTTACAACTCAATAGATTCTACCTTCCTGTAACGTTTCAGCCTGATTGGACCTTGTTTTCACACAAATGAACTCAGAATGATGTGAAATTGTGCTTCGTGCAACATAATTCTGGGTGCCATTTACAAACCATAAGTGCTAATGACTCCATTCCTTTTTGTGGTTGTAGGGGCTTTTGATTGGAGTACACTAAAACAAACCTAACCTCTCTAGGACATTCAGAAGCCAAGTTATAAGCCCACAAAGGTGTAACTGGACTACTTCTTTAAAGTGACACCAGGCCCGGGCACCTTTGGGACATGGTTTTACCCCCTATAGGAATGTGTGATCATCTTGAAACGTTCAGATCACTTACAACTCAATAGATTCTACCTTCCTGTAACGTTTCAGCCTGATTGGACCTTGTTTTCACACAAATGGACCCAGAATGATGTGAAATTGTGCTTCGTGCAACATAAATCTGGGTGCCATTTACAAACCATAAGTGCTAATGACTCCATTCCTTTTTGTGGTTGTAGGGGCTGTTGATTGGAGTACACTAAAACAAACCTGATCTCTCTAGGACATTCAGAAGCCAAGTTATAAGCCCACAAATGTGTAACTGGACTACTTCTTTAAATTGACACCAGATCCGGTGACCTTTGGAACATGGTTTGACCCCCTATAGGAATGTTCGATCATCATGAAACGTTCAGATCACTTACAACTCAATATATTCTACCTTCCTGTAACATTTCAGCCTGATTGGACCTTGTTTTCACACAAATGAACCCAGAATGATGTGAAATTGTGCTTGGTGCAACATAATTCTGGGTGCCATTTACAAACCATAAGTGCTAATGACTCCATTCCTTTTTGTGGTTGTAGGGGCTGTTGATTGGAGTACACTAAATCAAACCTAACCTCTCTATGACATTCAGAAGCCAAGTTATAAGCCCACAAATGTGTAACTGGACTACTTCTTTAAAGTGACACCAGGCCTGGTGACCTTTGGGACATGGTTTTACCCCCTATAGGAATGTGTGATCATCATGAAACGTTCGGATCACTTACAACTCAATAGATTCTACCTTCTTGTAACGTTTCAGCCTGATTGGACCTTGTTTTCACACAAATGGACCCAGAATGATGTGAAATTGTGCTTCGTGCAACATAATTCTGGGTGCCATTTACAAACCATAAGTGCTAATGACTCCATTCCTCTTTGTGGTTGTAGGGGCTGTTGATTGGAGTACATTAAAACAAACCTGATCTCTCTAGGACATTCAGAAGCCAAGGTATAATCCCACAAAGGTGTAACTGGACTACATCTTTAAAGTGACACCAGGCCCGGTGACATTTGGGACATGGTTTGACCCCCTATAGGAATGTGCGATCATCATGAAACATTCAGATCACTTACAACTCAATATATTCTACCTTCTTGTAACGTTTCAGCCTGATTGGACCTTGTTTTCACACAAATGAACCCAGAATGATGTGAAATTGTGCTTCGTGCAACATAATTCTGGGTGCCATTTACAAACCATAAGTGCTAATGTCTCCATTCCTTTTTGTGGTTGTAGGGGCTGTTGATTGGAGTATACTAAAACAAACCTGATCTCTCTAGGACATTCAGAAGCCAAGTTATAAGCCCACAAATGTGTAACTGGACTACTTCTTTAAAGTGACACCAGATCCGGTGACCTTTGGGACATGGTTTGACCCCCTTAGGAAAGTGCTATCATCATGAAACGTTCAGATCACTTACAACTCAATAGATTCTACCTTCCTGTAACGTTTCAGCCTGATTGGACCTTGTTTTCACACAAATGAACCCAGAATGATGTGAAATTGTGCTTCGTGCAACATAATTCTGGGTGCCATTTACAAACCATAAGTGCTAATGACTCCATTCCTTTTTGTGATTGTAGGGGCTGTTGATTGGAGTACACTAAAACAAACCTGATCTCTCTAGGACATTCAGAAGCCAAGTTATAAGCCCACAAATGTGTAACTGGACTACTTCTTTAAATTGACACCAGATCCGGTGACCTTTGGGACATCGTTTGACCCCCTTAGGAAAGTGCTATCATCATGAAACGTTCAGATCACTTACAACTCAATAGATTCTACCTTCCTGTAACGTTTCAGCCTGATTGGACCTTGTTTTCACACAAATGAACTCAGAATGATGTGAAATTGTGCTTCGTGCAACATAATTCTGGGTGCCATTTACAAACCATAAGTGCTAATGACTCCATTCCTTTTTGTGGTTGTAGGGGCTTTTGATTGGAGTACACTAAAACAAACCTAACCTCTCTAGGACATTCAGAAGCCAAGTTATAAGCCCACAAAGGTGTAACTGGACTACTTATTTAAAGTGACACCAGGCCCGGTGACCTTTGGGACATGGTTTTACCCCCTATAGGAATGTGTGATCATCTTGAAACGTTCAGATCACTTACAACTCAATAGATTCTACCTTCCTGTAACGTTTCAGCCTGATTGGACCTTGTTTTCACACAAATGGACCCAGAATGATGTGAAATTGTGCTTCGTGCAACATAAATCTGGGTGCCATTTACAAACCATAAGTGCTAATGACTCCATTCCTTTTTGTGGTTGTAGGGGCTGTTGATTGGAGTACACTAAAACAAACCTGATCTCTCTAGGACATTCAGAAGCCAAGTTATAAGCCCACAAATGTGTAACTGGAGTACTTCTTTAAAGTGACACCAGATCCGGTGACCTTTGGGACATGGTTTGACCCCCTATAGGAATGTGCGATCTTCATGAAACGTTCAGATCACTTACAACTCAATAGATTCTACCTTCCTGTAACATTTCAGCCTGACTGGACCTTGTTTTCACACAAATGAACCCAGAATGATGTGAAATTGTGCTTCGTGCAACATAATTCTGGGTGCCATTTAAAAACCATATGTGCTGATGTCTCCATTCATTTTTGTGGTTGTAGGGGCTCTTGATTGGAGTACACTAAAACAAACCTGATCTCTCTAGGACATTCAGAAGCCAAGTTATAAGCCCACAAATGTGTAACTGGACTACTTCTTTAAAGTGACACCAGATCCGGTGACCTTTGGGACATGGTTTGACCCCCTTAGGAAAGTGCTATCATCATGAAACGTTCAGATCACTTACAACTCAATAGATTCTACCTTCATGTAACGTTTCAGCCTGATTGGACCTTGTTTTCACACAAATGAACCCAGAATGATGTGAAATTGTGCTTCGTGCAACATAATTCTGGGTGCCATTTTAAAAACCATAAGTGCTAATGTCTCCATTCCTTTTTGTGGTTGTAGGGGCTGTTCATTGGAGTACACTAAAACAAACCTGATCTCTCTAGGACATTCAGAAGCCAAGTTATAAGCCCACAAATGTGTAACTGGACTACTTCTTTAAAGTGACACCAGATCCGGTGACCTTTGGGACATGGTTTGACGCCCTTAGGAAAGTGCTATCATCATGAAACGTTCAGATCACTTACAACTCAATAGATTCTACCTTCCTGTACCGTTTCAGCCTGATTGGACCTTGTTTTCACACAAATGAACCCAGAATGATGTGAAATTGTGCTTCGTGCAACATAATTCTGGGTGCCATTTAATAACCATAAGTGCTAATGTCTCCATTCCTTTTTGTGGTTGTAGGGGCTGTTGATTGGAGTATACTAAAACAAACCTGATCTCTCTAGGACATTCAGAAGCCAAGTTATAAGCCCACAAATGTGTAACTGGACTACTTCTTTAAAGTGACACCAGATCCGGTGACCTTTGGGACATGGTTTGACCCCCTTAGGAAAGTGCTATCATCATGAAACGTTCAGATCAGTTACAACTCAATAGATTCTACCTTCCTGTAACGTTTCAGCCTGATTGGACCTTGTTTTCACACAAATGAACCCAGAATGATGTGAAATTGTGCTTCATGCAACATAATTCTGGGTGCCATTTACAAACCATAAGTGCTAATGACTCCATTCCTTTTTGTGGTTGTAGGGGCTTTTGATTGGAGTACACTAAAACAAACCTAACCTCTCTAGGACATTCAGAAGCCAAGTTATAAGCCCACAAATGTGTAACTGGACTACTTCTTTAAAGTGACACCAGATCCGGTGACCTTTGGGACATGGTTTGACCCCCTTAGGAAAGTGCTATCATCATGAAACGTTCAGATCACTTACATCTCAATAGATTCTACCTTCCTGTAACGTTTCAGCCTGATTGGACCTTGTTTTCACACAAATGAACCCAGAATGATGTGAAATTGTGCTTCGTGCAACATAATTCTGGGTGCCATTTAATAACCATAAGTGCTAATGTCTCCATTCCTTTTTGTGGTTGTAGGGGCTGTTGATTGGAGTATACTAAAACAAACCTGATCTCTCTAGGACATTCAGAAGCCAAGTTATAAGCCCACAAATGTGTAACTGGACTACTTTAAAGTGACACCAGATCCGGTGACCTTTGGGACATGGTTTGACCCCCTTAGGAAAGTGCTATCATCATGAAACGTTCAGATCACTTACAACTCAATAGATTCTACCTTCCTGTAACGTTTCAGCCTGATTGGACCTTGTTTTCACACAAATGAACCCAGAATGATGTGAAATTGTGCTTCGTGCAACATAATTCTGGGTGCCATTTAATAACCATAAGTGCTAATGTCTCCATTCCTTTTTGTGGTTGTAGGGGCTGTTGATTGGAGTATACTAAAACAAACCTGATCTCTCTAGGACATTCAGAAGCCAAGTTATAAGCCCACAAATGTGTAACTGGACTACTTCTTTAAAGTGACACCAGATCCGGTGACCTTTGGGACATGGTTTGACCCCCTTAGGAAAGTGCTATCATCATGAAACGTTCAGATCACTTACAACTCAATAGATTCTACCTTCCTGTAACGTTTCAGCCTGATTGGACCTTGTTTTCACACAAATGAACCCAGAATGATGTGAAATTGTGCTTCGTGCAACATAATTCTGGGTGCCATTTACAAACCATAAGTGCTAATGACTCCATTCCTTTTTGTGGTTGTAGGGGCTGTTGATTGGAGTACACTAAAACAAACCTGATCTCTCTAGGACATTCAGAAGCCAAGTTATAAGCCCACAAATGTGTAACTGGACTACTTCTTTAAATTGACACCAGATCCGGTGACCTTTGGGACATGGTTTGACCCCCTTAGGAAAGTGCTATCATCATGAAACGTTCAGATCACTTACAACTCAATAGATTCTACCTTCCTGTAACGTTTCAGCCTGATTGGACCTTGTTTTCACACAAATGAACCCAGAATGATGTGAAATTGTGCTTCGTGCAACATAATTCTGGGTGCCATTTACAAACCATAAGTGCTAATGATTCCATTCCTTTTTGTGGTTGTAGGGGCTTTTGATTGGAGTACACTAAAACAAACCTAACCTCTCTAGGACATTCAGAAGCCAAGTTATAAGCCCACAAAGGTGTAACTGGACTACTTCTTTAAAGTGACACCAGGCCCGGTGACCTTTGGGACATGGTTTTACCCCCTATAGGAAAGTGTGATCATCTTGAAACGTTCAGATCACTTACAACTCAATAGATTCTACCTTCCTGTAACGTTTCAGTCTGATTGGACCTTGTTTTCACACAAATGGACCCAGAATGATGTGAAATTGTGCTTCGTGCAACATAAATCTGGGTGCCATTTACAAACCATAAGTGCTAATGACTCCATTCCTTTTTGTGGTTGTAGGGGCTGTTGATTGGAGTACACTAAAACAAACCTGATCGCTCTAGGACATTCAGAAGCCAAGTTATAAGCCCACAAATGTGTAACTGTTTTCACACAAATGAACCCAGAATGATGTGAAATTGTGCTTCGTGCAACATAATTCTGGGTGCCATTTAAAAACCATAAGTGCTAATGACTCCATTCCTTTTTGGGGTAATGGGGGCTGTTAATTGGAGTACTCTAAAACAAACCTGACCTCTCTAGGATATTCAGAAGCCAAGTTATAAGCCCACAAATGTGTAACTGGACTACTTCTTTAAATTGACACCAGATCCGGTGACCTTTGGGACATGGTTTGACCCCCTTAGGAAAGTGCTATCATCATGAAACGTTCAGATCACTTACAACTCAATAGATTCTACCTTCCTGTAACGTTTCAGCCTGATTGGACCTTGTTTTCACACAAATGAACCCAGAATGATGTGAAATTGTGCTTCGTGCAACATAATTCTGGGTGCCATTTAAAAACCATAAGTGCTAATGACTCCATTCCTTTTTTGGGGTAATGGGGGCTGTTAATTGGAGTACTCTAAAACAAACCTGACCTCTCTAGGATATTCAGAAGCCAAGTTATAAGCCCATAAATGTGTAACTGGACTACTTCTTTAAAGTGACACCAGATCCGGTGACCTTTGGGACATGGTTTGACCCCCTATAGGAATGTGCGATCATCATGAAACGTTCAGATCACTTACAACTCAATAGATTCTACCTTCTTGTAACGTTTCAGTCTGATTGGACCTTGTTTTCACACAAATGGACCCAGAATGATGTGAAATTGTTCTTCGTGCAACATAATTCTGGGTGCCATTTACAAACCATAAGTGCTAATGACTCCATTCCTTTTTGTGGTTGTAGGGGCTGTTGATTGGAGTACACTAAAACAAACCTGACCTCTCTAGGACATTCAGAAGCCAAGTTATAAGCCCACCAATGTGTAACTGGACTACTTCTTTAAAGTGACACCAGATCCGGTGACCTTTGGGACATGGTTTGACCCCCTTAGGAAAGTGCGATCATCATGAAACGTTCAGATCACTTACAACTCAATAGATTCTACCTTCCTGTAACATTTCAGCCTGATTGGACCTTGTTTTCACACAAATGAACCCAGAATGATGTGAAATTGTGCTTCGTGCAACATAATTCTGGGTGCCATTTACAAACCATAAGTGCTAATGACTCCATTCCTTTTTGTGGTTGTAGGGGCTGTTGATTGGAGTACACTAAATCAAACCTAACCTCTCTAGGACATTCAGAAGCCAAGTTATAAGCCCACGAAGTGTAACTGGACTACTTCTTTAAAGTGACACCAGGCCCGGTGACCTTTGGGACATGGTTTTACCCCCTATAGGAATGTGCGATCATCTTGAAACGTTCAGATCACTTACAACTCAATAGATTCTACCTTCCTGTAGCGTTTCAGCCTGATTGGACCTTGTTTTCACACAAATGGACCCAGAATGATGTGAAATAGTGCTTCGTGCAACATAATTCTGGGTGCCATTTACAAACCATAAGTGCTAATGACTCCATTCCTTTTTGTGGTTGTAGGGGCTGTTGATTGGAGTACACTAAAACAAACCTGATCTCTCTAGGACATTCAGAAGCCAAGTTATAAGCCCACAAATGTGTAACTGGACTACTTCTTAAAAGTGACACCAGATCCGGTGACCTTTGGGACATGGTTTGACCCCCTATAGGAATGTGCGATCATCATGAAACGTTCAGATCACTTACAACTCAATAGATTCTACCTTCCTGTAACGTTTCAGCCTGATTGGACCTTGTTTTCACACAAATGAACCCAGAATGATGTGAAATTGTGCTTCGTGCAACATAATTCTGGGTGCCATTTACAAACCATAAGTGCTAATGACTCCATTCCTTTTTGTGGTTGTAGGGGCTGTTGATTGGAGTACACTAAAACAAACCTGATCTCTCTAGGACATTCAGAAGCCAAGTTATAAGCCCACAAATGTGTAACTGGACTACTTCTTTAAAGTGACACCAGGCCCGGTGACCTTTGGGACATGGTTTTACCCCCTATAGGAATGTGTGATCATCTTGAAACGTTCAGATCACTTACAACTCAATAGATTCTACCTTCCTGTAACGTTTCAGCCTGATTGGACCTTGTTTTCACACAAATGGACCCAGAATGATGTGAAATTGTGCTTCGTGCAACATAAATCTGGGTGCCATTTACAAACCATAAGTGCTAATGACTCCATTCCTTTTTGTGGTTGTAGGGGCTGTTGATTGGAGTACACTAAAACAAACCTGATCTCTCTAGGACATTCAGAAGCCAAGTTATAAGCCCACAAATGTGTAACTGGAGTACTTCTTTAAAGTGACACCAGATCCGGTGACCTTTGGGACATGGTTTGACCCCCTATAGGAATGTGCGATCATCATGAAACGTTCAGATCACTTACAACTCAATAGATTCTACCTTCCTGTAACATTTCAGCCTGACTGGACCTTGTTTTCACACAAATGAACCCAGAATGATGTGAAATTGTGCTTCGTGCAACATAATTCTGGGTGCCATTTAAAAACCATATGTGCTGATGTCTCCATTCCTTTTTGTGGTTGTAGGGGCTCTTGATTGGAGTACACTAAAACAAACCTGATCTCTCTAGGACATTCAGAAGCCAAGTTATAAGCCCACAAATGTGTAACTGGACTACTTCTTTAAAGTGACACCAGATCCGGTGACCTTTGGGACATGGTTTGACCCCCTTAGGAAAGTGCTATCATCATGAAACGTTCAGATCACTTACAACTCAATAGATTCTACCTTCATGTAACGTTTCAGCCTGATTGGACCTTGTTTTCACACAAATGAACCCAGAATGATGTGAAATTGTGCTTCGTGCAACATAATTCTGGGTGCCATTTTAAAAACCATAAGTGCTAATGTCTCCATTCCTTTTTGTGGTTGTAGGGGCTGTTCATTGGGGTACACTAAAACAAACCTGATCTCTCTAGGACATTCAGAAGCCAAGTTATAAGCCCACAAATGTGCAACTGGACTACTTCTTTAAAGTGACACCAGATCCGGTGACCTTTGGGACATGGTTTGACGCCCTTAGGAAAGTGCTATCATCATGAAACGTTCAGATCACTTACAACTCAATAGATTCTACCTTCCTGTACCGTTTCAGCCTGATTGGACCTTGTTTTCACACAAATGAACCCAGAATGATGTGAAATTGTGCTTCGTGCAACATAATTCTGGGTGCCATTTAATAACCATAAGTGCTAATGTCTCCATTCCTTTTTGTGGTTGTAGGGGCTGTTGATTGGAGTATACTAAAACAAACCTGATCTCTCTAGGACATTCAGAAGCCAAGTTATAAGCCCACAAATGTGTAACTGGACTACTTCTTTAAAGTGACACCAGATCCGGTGACCTTTGGGACATGGTTTGACCCCCTTAGGAAAGTGCTATCATCATGAAACGTTCAGATCAGTTACAACTCAATAGATTCTACCTTCCTGTAACGTTTCAGCCTGATTGGACCTTGTTTTCACACAAATGAACCCAGAATGATGTGAAATTGTGCTTCATGCAACATAATTCTGGGTGCCATTTACAAACCATAAGTGCTAATGACTCCATTCCTTTTTGTGGTTGTAGGGGCTTTTGATTGGAGTACACTAAAACAAACCTAACCTCTCTAGGACATTCAGAAGCCAAGTTATAAGCCCACAAATGTGTAACTGGACTACTTCTTTAAAGTGACACCAGATCCGGTGACCTTTCGGACATGGTTTGACCCCCTTAGGAAAGTGCTATCATCATGAAACGTTCAGATCACTTACATCTCAATAGATTCTACCTTCCTGTAACGTTTCAGCCTGATTGGACCTTGTTTTCACACAAATGAACCCAGAATGATGTGAAATTGTGCTTCGTGCAACATAATTCTGGGTGCCATTTAATAACCATAAGTGCTAATGTCTCCATTCCTTTTTGTGGTTGTAGGGGCTGTTGATTGGAGTATACTAAAACAAACCTGATCTCTCTAGGACATTCAGAAGCCAAGTTATAAGCCCACCAATGTGTAACTGGACTACTTTAAAGTGACACCAGATCCGGTGACCTTTGGGACATGGTTTGACCCCCTTAGGAAAGTGCTATCATCATGAAACGTTCAGATCACTTACAACTCAATAGATTCTACCTTCCTGTAACGTTTCAGCCTGATTGGACCTTGTTTTCACACAAATGAACCCAGAATGATGTGAAATTGTGCTTCGTGCAACATAATTCTGGGTGCCATTTAATAACCATAAGTGCTAATGTCTCCATTCCTTTTTGTGGTTGTAGGGGCTGTTGATTGGAGTATACTAAAACAAACCTGATCTCTCTAGGACATTCAGAAGCCAAGTTATAAGCCCACAAATGTGTAACTGGACTACTTCTTTAAAGTGACACCAGATCCGGTGACCTTTGGGACATGGTTTGACCCCCTTAGGAAAGTGCTATCCTCATGAAACGTTCAGATCACTTACAACTCAATAGATTCTACCTTCCTGTAACGTTTCAGCCTGATTGGACCTTGTTTTCACACAAATGAACCCAGAATGATGTGAAATTGTGCTTCGTGCAACATAATTCTGGGTGCCATTTACAAACCATAAGTGCTAATGACTCCATTCCTTTTTGTGGTTGTAGGGGCTGTTGATTGGAGTACACTAAAACAAACCTGATCTCTCTAGGACATTCAGAAGCCAAGTTATAAGCCCACAAATGTGTAACTGGACTACTTCTTTAAATTGACACCAGATCCGGTGACCTTTGGGACATGGTTTGACCCCCTTAGGAAAGTGCTATCATCATGAAACGTTCAGATCACTTACAACTCAATAGATTCTACCTTCCTGTAACGTTTCAGCCTGATTGGACCTTGTTTTCACACAAATGAACCCAGAATGATGTGAAATTGTGCTTCGTGCAACATAATTCTGGGTGCCATTTACAAACCATAAGTGCTAATGATTCCATTCCTTTTTGTGGTTGTAGGGGCTTTTGATTGGAGTACACTAAAACAAACCTAACCTCTCTAGGACATTCAGAAGCCAAGTTATAAGCCCACAAAGGTGTAACTGGACTACTTCTTTAAAGTGACACCAGGCCCGGTGACCTTTGGGACATGGTTTTACCCCCTATAGGAATGTGTGATCATCTTGAAACGTTCAGATCACTTACAACTCAATAGATTCTACCTTCCTGTAACGTTTCAGTCTGATTGGACCTTGTTTTCACACAAATGGACCCAGAATGATGTGAAATTGTGCTTCGTGCAACATAAATCTGGGTGCCATTTACAAACCATAAGTGCTAATGACTCCATTCCTTTTTGTGGTTGTAGGGGCTGTTGATTGGAGTACACTAAAACAAACCTGATCGCTCTAGGACATTCAGAAGCCAAGTTATAAGCCCACAAATGTGTAACTGTTTTCACACAAATGAACCCAGAATGATGTGAAATTGTGCTTCGTGCAACATAATTCTGGGTGCCATTTAAAAACCATAAGTGCTAATGACTCCATTCCTTTTTGGGGTAATGGGGGCTGTTAATTGGAGTACTCTAAAACAAACCTGACCTCTCTAGGATATTCAGAAGCCAAGTTATAAGCCCACAAATGTGTAACTGGACTACTTCTTTAAATTGACACCAGATCCGGTGACCTTTGGGACATGGTTTGACCCCCTTAGGAAAGTGCTATCATCATGAAACGTTCGGATCACTTACAACTCAATAGATTCTACCTTCCTGTAACGTTTCAGCCTGATTGGACCTTGTTTTCACACAAATGAACCCAGAATGATGTGAAATTGTGCTTCGTGCAACATAATTCTGGGTGCCATTTAAAAACCATAAGTGCTAATGACTCCATTCCTTTTTTGGGGTAATGGGGGCTGTTAATTGGAGTACTCTAAAACAAACCTGACCTCTCTAGGATATTCAGAAGCCAAGTTATAAGCCCATAAATGTGTAACTGGACTACTTCTTTAAAGTGACACCAGATCCGGTGACCTTTGGGACATGGTTTGACCCCCTATAGGAATGTGCGATCATCATGAAACGTTCAGATCACTTACAACTCAATAGATTCTACCTTCTTGTAACGTTTCAGTCTGATTGGACCTTGTTTTCACACAAATGGACCCAGAATGATGTGAAATTGTTCTTCGTGCAACATAATTCTGGGTGCCATTTACAAACCATAAGTGCTAATGACTCCATTCCTTTTTGTGGTTGTAGGGGCTGTTGATTGGAGTACACTAAAACAAACCTGACCTCTCTAGGACATTCAGAAGCCAAGTTATAAGCCCACCAATGTGTAACTGGACTACTTCTTTAAAGTGACACCAGATCCGGTGACCTTTGGGACATGGTTTGACCCCCTTAGGAAAGTGTGATCATCATGAAACGTTCAGATCACTTACAACTCAATAGATTCTACCTTCCTGTAACATTTCAGCCTGATTGGACCTTGTTTTCACACAAATGAACCCAGAATGATGTGAAATTGTGCTTCGTGCAACATAATTCTGGGTGCCATTTACAAACCATAAGTGCTAATGACTCCATTCCTTTTTGTGGTTGTAGGGGCTGTTGATTGGAGTACACTAAATCAAACCTAACCTCTCTAGGACATTCAGAAGCCAAGTTATAAGCCCACAAAGTGTAACTGGACTACTTCTTTAAAGTGACACCAGGCCCGGTGACCTTTGGGACATGGTTTTACCCCCTATAGGAATGTGCGATCATCTTGAAACGTTCAGATCACTTACAACTCAATAGATTCTACCTTCCTGTAGCGTTTCAGCCTGATTGGACCTTGTTTTCACACAAATGGACCCAGAATGATGTGAAATAGTGCTTCGTGCAACATAATTCTGGGTGCCATTTACAAACCATAAGTGCTAATGACTCCATTCCTTTTTGTGGTTGTAGGGGCTGTTGATTGGAGTACACTAAAACAAACCTGATCTCTCTAGGACATTCAGAAGCCAAGTTATAAGCCCACAAATGTGTAACTGGACTACTTCTTAAAAGTGACACCAGATCCGGTGACCTTTGGGACATGGTTTGACCCCCTATAGGAATGTGCGATCATCATGAAACGTTCAGATCACTTACAACTCAATAGATTCTACCTTCCTGTAACGTTTCAGCCTGATTGGACCTTGTTTTCACACAAATGAACCCAGAATGATGTGAAATTGTGCTTCGTGCAACATAATTCTGGGTGCCATTTACAAACCATAAGTGCTAATGACTCCATTCCTTTTTGTGGTTGTAGGGGCTGTTGATTGGAGTACACTAAAACAAACCTGATCTCTCTAGGACATTCAGAAGCCAAGTTATAAGCCCACAAATGTGTAACTGGACTACTTCTTTAAATTGACACCAGATCCGGTGACCTTTGGGACATGGTTTGACCCCCTTAGGAAAGTGCTATCATCATGAAACGTTCAGATCACTTACAACTCAATAGATTCTACCTTCCTGTAACGTTTCAGCCTGATTGGACCTTGTTTTCACACAAATGAACTCAGAATGATGTGAAATTGTGCTTCGTGCAACATAATTCTGGGTGCCATTTACAAACCATAAGTGCTAATGACTCCATTCCTTTTTGTGGTTGTAGGGGCTTTTGATTGGAGTACACTAAAACAAACCTAACCTCTCTAGGACATTCAGAAGCCAAGTTATAAGCCCACAAAGGTGTAACTGGACTACTTCTTTAAAGTGACACCAGGCCCGGTGACCTTTGGGACATGGTTTTACCCCCTATAGGAATGTGTGATCATCTTGAAACATTCAGATCACTTACAACTCAATAGATTCTACCTTCCTGTAACGTTTCAGCCTGATTGGACCTTGTTTTCACACAAATGGACCCAGAATGATGTGAAATTGTGCTTCGTGCAACATAAATCTGGGTGCCATTTACAAACCCTAAGTGCTAATGACTCCATTCCTTTTTTTGGTTGTAGGGGCTGTTGATTGGAGTACACTAAAACAAACCTGATCGCTCTAGGACATTCAGAAGCCAAGTTATAAGCCCACAAATGTGTAACTGGACAACTTCTTTAAATTGACACCAGATCCGGTGACCTTTGGGACATGGTTTGACCCCCTTAGGAAAGTGCTATCATCTTGAAACGTTCAGATCACTTATAACTCAATAGATTCTACCTTCCTGTAGCGTTTCAGCCTGATTGGACCTTGTTTTCACACAAATGGACCCAGAATGATGTGAAATAGTGCTTCGTGCAACATAATTCTGGGTGCCATTTACAAACCATAAGTGCTAATGACTCCATTCCTTTTTGTGGTTGTAGGGGCTGTTGATTGGAGTACACTAAAACAAACCTGATCTCTCTAGGACATTCAGAAGCCAAGTTATAAGCCCACAAATGTGTAACTGGACTACTTCTTAAAAGTGACACCAGATCCGGTGACCTTTGGGACATGGTTTGACCCCCTATAGGAATGTGCGATCATCATGAAACGTTCAGATCACTTACAACTCAATAGATTCTACCTTCCTGTAACGTTTCAGCCTGATTGGACCTTGTTTTCACACAAATGAACCCAGAATGATGTGAAATTGTGCTTCGTGCAACATAATTCTGGGTGCCATTTACAAACCATAAGTGCTAATGACTCCATTCCTTTTTGTGGTTGTAGGGGCTGTTGATTGGAGTACACTAAAACAAACCTGATCTCTCTAGGACATTCAGAAGCCAAGTTATAAGCCCACAAATGTGTAACTGGACTACTTCTTTAAATTGACACCAGATCCGGTGACCTTTGGGACATGGTTTGACCCCCTTAGGAAAGTGCTATCATCATGAAACGTTCAGATCACTTACAACTCAATAGATTCTACCTTCCTGTAACGTTTCAGCCTGATTGGACCTTGTTTTCACACAAATGAACTCAGAATGATGTGAAATTGTGCTTCGTGCAACATAATTCTGGGTGCCATTTACAAACCATAAGTGCTAATGACTCCATTCCTTTTTGTGGTTGTAGGGGCTTTTGATTGGAGTACACTAAAACAAACCTAACCTCTCTAGGACATTCAGAAGCCAAGTTATAAGCCCACAAAGGTGTAACTGGACTACTTCTTTAAAGTGACACCAGGCCCGGTGACCTTTGGGACATGGTTTTACCCCCTATAGGAATGTGTGATCATCTTGAAACGTTCAGATCACTTACAACTCAATAGATTCTACCTTCCTGTAACGTTTCAGCCTGATTGGACCTTGTTTTCACACAAATGGACCCAGAATGATGTGAAATTGTGCTTCGTGCAACATAAATCTGGGTGCCATTTACAAACCATAAGTGCTAATGACTCCATTCCTTTTTTTGGTTGTAGGGGCTGTTGATTGGAGTACACTAAAACAAACCTGATCGCTCTAGGACATTCAGAAGCCAAGTTATAAGCCAACAAATGTGTAACTGGACAACTTCTTTAAATTGACACCAGATCCGGTGACCTTTGGGACATGGTTTGACCCCCTTAGGAAAGTGCTATCATCATGAAACGTTCAGATCACTTACAACTCAATAGATTCTACCTTCCTGTAACGTTTCAGCCTGATTGGACCTTGTTTTCACACAAATGAACCCAGAATGATGTGAAATTGTGCTTGTGCAACATAATTCTGGGTGCCATTTACAAACCATAAGTGCTAATGACTCAATTCCTTTTTGTGGTTGTAGGGGCTGTTGATTGGAGTACACTGAAACAAACCTGATCGCTCTAGGACATTCAGAAGCCAAGTTATAAGCCCACAAATGTGTAACTGGACTACTTCTTTAAATTGACACCAGATCCGGTGACCTTTGGGACATGGTTTGACCCCCTTAGGAAAGTGCTATCATCATTAAACGTTCAGATCACTTACAACTCAATAGATTCTACCTTCCTGTAACGTTTCAGCCTGATTGGACCTTGTTTTCACACAAATGAACCCAGAATGATGTGAAATTGTGCTTCGTGCAACATAATTCTGGGTGCCATTTAAAAACCATAAGTGCTAATGACTCCATTCCTTTTTGGGGTAATGGGGGCTGTTAATTGGAGTACTCTAAAACAAACCTGACCTCTCTAAGATATTCAGAAGCCAAGTTATAAGCCCACAAATGTGTAACTGGACTACTTCTTTAAAGTGACACCAGATCCGGTGACCTTTGGGACATGGTTTGACCCCCTATAGGAATGTGCGATCATCATGAAACGTTCAGATCACTTACAACTCAATAGATTCTACCTTCTTGTAACATTTCAGCCTGATTGGACCTTGTTTTCACACAAATGGACCCAGAATGATGTGAAATTGTTCTTCGTGCAACATAATTCTGGGTGCCATTTACAAACCATAAGTGCTAATGACTCCATTCCTTTTTGTGGTTGTAGGGGCTGTTGATTGGAGTACACTAAAACAAACCTGACCTCTCTAGGACATTCAGAAGCCAAGTTATAAGCCCACCAATGTGTAACTGGACTACTTCTTTAAAGTGACACCAGATCCGGTGACCTTTGGGACATGGTTTGACCCCCTTAGGAAAGTGCGATCCTCATGAAACGTTCAGATCACTTACAACTCAATAGATTCTATCTTCCTGTAACATTTCAGCCTGATTGGACCTTGTTTTCACACAAATGAACCCAGAATGATGTGAAATTGTGCTTCGTGCAACATAATTCTGGGTGCCATTTACAAACCATAAGTGCTAATGACTCCATTCCTTTTTGTGGTTGTAGGGGCTGTTGATTGGAGTACACTAAATCAAACCTAACCTCTCTAGGACATTCAGAAGCCAAGTTATAAGCCCACAAAGTGTAACTGGACTACTTCTTTAAAGTGACACCAGGCCCGGTGACCTTTGGGACATGGTTTTACCCCCTATACGAATGTGCGATCATCTTGAAACGTTCAGATCACTTACAACTCAATAGATTCTACCTTCCTGTAGCGTTTCAGCCTGATTGGACCTTGTTTTCACACAAATGGACCCAGAATGATGTGAAATTGTGCTTCGTGCAACATAATTCTGGGTGCCATTTACAAACCATAAGTGCTAATGACTCCATTCCTTTTTGTGGTTGTAGGGGCTGTTGATTGGAGTACACTAAAACAAACCTGATCTCTCTAGGACATTCAGAAGCCAAGTTATAAGCCCGCAAATGTGTAACTGGACTACTACTTTAAATTGACACCAGATCCGGTGCCCTTTGGGACATGGTTTGACCCCCTTAGGAAAGTGCTATCATCATGAAACGTTCAGATCACTTACAACTCAATAGATTCTACCTTCCTGTAACGTTTCAGCCTGATTGGACCTTGTTTTCACACAAATGGACCCAGAATGATGTGAAATAGTGCTTCATGCAACATAATTCTGGGTGCCATTAACAAACCATAAGTGCTAATGACTCCATTCCTTTTTGTGGTTGTAGGGGCTGTTGATTGGAGTACACTAAAACAAACCTGATCTCTCTAGGACATTCAGAAGCCAAGTTATAAGCCCACAAATGTGTAACTGGACTACTTCTTTAAAGTGACACCAGATCCGGTGACCTTTGGGACATGGTTTGACCCCCTATAGGAATGTGCGATCATCATGAAACGTTCAGATCACTTACAACTCAATAGATTCTACCTTCTTTTAACGTTTCAGCCTGATTGGACCTTGTTTTCACACAAATGGACCCAGAATGATGTGAAATTGTGCTTCGTGCAACATAATTCTGGGTGCCATTTACAAACCATAAGTGCTAATGACTCCATTCCTTTTTGTGGTTGTAGGGGCTGTTGATTGGAGTACACTAAAACAAACCTGACCTCTCTAGGACATTCAGAAGCCAAGTTATAAGCCCACAAATGTGTAACTGGACTACTTCTTTCAAGTGACACCAGATCCGGTGACCTTTGGGACATGGTTTGACCCCCTATAGGAATGTGCGATCATCTTGAAACGTTCAGATCACTTACAACTCAATAGATTCTACCTTCCTGTAGCGTTTCAGCCTGATTGGACCTTGTTTTCACACAAATGGACCCAGAATGATGTGAAATTGTGCCTGGTGCAACATAATTCTGGGTGCCATTTACAAACCATAAGTGCTAATGACTCTATTCCTTTTTGTGGTTGTGGGGCTGTTCATTGGAGTACACTAAAACAAACCTGATCTCTCTAGGACATTCAGAAGCCAAGTTATAAGCCCGCAAATGTGTAACTGGACTACTACTTTAAATTGACACCAGATCCGGTGCCCTTTGGGACATGGTTTGACCCCCTTAGGAAAGTGCTATCATCATGAAACGTTCAGATCACTTACAACTCAATAGATTCTACCTTCCTGTAACGTTTCAGCCTGATTGGACCTTGTTTTCACACAAATGGACCCAGAATGATGTGAAATAGTGCTTCGTGCAACATAATTCTGGGTGCCATTTACAAACCATAAGTGCTAATGACTCCATTCCTTTTTGTGGTTGTAGGGGCTGTTGATTGGAGTACACTAAAACAAACCTGATCTCTCTAGGACATTCAGAAGCCAAGTTATAAGCCCACAAATGTGTAACTGGACTACTTCTTTAAAGTGACACCAGATCCGGTGACCTTTGGGACATGGTTTGACCCCCTATAGGAATGTGCGATCATCATGAAACGTTCAGATCACTTACAACTCAATAGATTCTACCTTCTTTTAACGTTTCAGCCTGATTGGACCTTGTTTTCACACAAATGGACCCAGAATGATGTGAAATTGTGCTTTGTGCAACATAATTCTGGGTGCCATTTACAAACCATAAGTGCTAATGACTCCATTCCTTTTTGTGGTTGTAGGGGCTGTTGATTGGAGTACACTAAAACAAACCTGACCTCTCTAGGACATTCAGAAGCCAAGTTATAAGCCCACAAATGTGTAACTTTACTACTTCTTTAAAGTGACACCAGATCCGGTGACCTTTGGGACATGGTTTTGCCCCCTTAGGAAAGTGCTATCATCATGAAACGTTCAGATCACTTACAACTCAACAGATTCTACCTTCCTGTAACGTTTCAGCCTGATTGGACCTTGTTTTCACACAAATGAACCCAGAATGATGTGAAATTGTGCTTCGTGCAACATAATTCTGGGTGTCATTTAAAAACCATAAGTGCTAATGTCTCCATTCCTTTTTGTGGTTGTAGGGGCTGTTGATTGGAGTACACTAAAACAAACCTGATCGCTCTAGGACATTCAGAAGCCAAGTTATAAGCCCACAAATGTGTAACTGGACAACTTCTTTAAATTGACACCAGATCCGGTGACCTTTGGGACATTGTTTGACGCCCTTAGGAAAGTGCTATCATCATGAAACGTTCAGATCACTTACAACTCAATAGATTCTACCTTCCTGTAAAGTTTCAGCCTGATTGGACCTTGTTTTCACACAAATGGACCCAGAATGATGTGAAATTGTGCTTCGTGCAACATAATTCTGGGTGCCATTTACAAACCATAAGTGCTAATGACTCCATTCCTTTTTGTGGTTGTAGGGGCTGTTGATTGGAGTACACTAAAAAAACCTGATCTCTCTAGGACATTCAGAAGCCAAGTTATAAGCCCACAAATGTGTAACTGGACTACTTATTTAAAGTGACACCAGATCCGGTGACCTTTGGGACATGGTTTTACCCACTATAGGAATGTGCGATCATCATGAAACGTTCAGATCACTTACAACTCAATAGATTCTACCTTCTTGTAACGTTTCAGCCTGATTGGACCTTGTTTTCACACAAATGGACCCAGAATGATGTGAAATTGTGCTTCGTGCAACATAATTCTGGGTGCCATTTACAAACCATAAGTGCTAATGACTCCATTCCTTTTTGTGGTTGTAGGGGCTGTTGATTGGAGTACACTAAAACAAACCTGACCTCTCTAGGACATTCAGAAGCCAAGTTATAAGCCCACAAATGTGTAACTGGACTAGTTCTTTAAAGTGACACCAGATCCGGTGACCTTTGGGACATGGTTTGACCCCCTTAGGAAAGTGCTATCATCATGAAACGTTCAGATCACTTACAACTCAATAGATTCTACCTTCCTGTAACGTTTCAGCCTGATTGGACCTTGTTTTCACACAAATGAACCCAGAATGATGTGAAATTGTGCTTCGTGCAACATAATTCTGGGTGCCATTTAAAAACCATAAGTGCTAATGACTCCATTCCCTTTTGTGGTTGTAGGGGCCGTTGATTGGAGTACACTAAAACAAACCTGATCGCTCTAGGACATTCAGAAGCCAAGTTATAAGCCCACAAATGTGTAACTGGACAACTTCTTTAAATTGACACCAGATCCGGTGACCTTTGGGACATTGTTTGACCCCCTTAGGAAAGTGCTATCATCATAAAACGTTCAGATCACTTACATCTCACTAGATTCTACCTTCCTGTAACGTTTCAGCCTGCTTGGACCTTGTTTTCACACAAATGGACCCAGAATGATGTGAAATAGTGCTTCGTGCAACATAATTCTGGGTGCCATTTACAAACCATAAGTGCCAATGACTCCATTCCTTTTTGTGGTTGTAGGGGCTGTTATTGGAGTACACTAAAACAAACCTGATCTCTCTAGGACATTCAGAAGCCAAGTTATAAGCCCACAAATGTGTAACTGGACTACTTCTTTAAAGTGACACCAGATCCGGTGACCTTTGGGACATGGTTTGACCCCCTATAGGAATGTGCGATCATCATGAAACGTTCAGATCACTTACAACTCAATAGATTCTACCTTCCTGTAACATTTCAGCCTGATTGGACCTTGTTTTCACACAAATGAACCCAGAATGATGTGAAATTGTGCTTGGTGCAACATAATTCTGGGTGCCATTTACAAACCATAAGTGCTAATGACTCCATTCCTTTTTGTGGTTGTAGGGGCTGTTGATTGGAGTACACTAAATCAAACCTAACCTCTCTAGGACATTCAGAAGCCAAGTTATAAGCCCACAAAGGTGTAACTGGACTACTTCTTTAAAGTGACACCAGGCCCGGTGACCTTTGGGACATGGTTTTACCCCCTATAGGAATGTGCGATCATCTTGAAACGTTCAGATCACTTACAACTCAATAGATTCTACCTTCTTGCAGCGTTTCAGCCTGATTGGACCTTGTTTTCACACAAATGGACCCAGAATGATGTGAAATTGTGCTTCGTGCAACATAATTCTGGGTGCCATTTAAAAACCATATGTGCTAATGTCTCCATTCCTTTTTGTGGTTGTAGGGGCTCTTGATTGGAGTACACTAAAACAAACCTGATCTCTCTAGGACATTCAGAAGCCAAGTTATAAGCCCACAAATGTGTAACTGGACTACTTCTTTAAAGTGACACCAGATCCGGTGACCTTTGGGACATGGTTTGACCCCCTTAGGAAAGTGCTATCATCATGAAATGTTCAGATCACTTACAACTCAATAGATTCTACCTTCATGTAACGTTTCAGCCTGATTGGACCTTGTTTTCACACAAATGAACCCAGAATGATGTGAAATTGTGCTTCGTGCAACATAATTCTGGGTGCCATTTAAAAACCATAAGTGCTAATGTCTCCATTCCTTTTTGTGGTTGTAGGGGCTGTTCATTGGAGTACACTAAAACAAACCTGATCTCTCTAGGACATTCAGAAGCCAAGTTATAAGCCCACAAATGTGTAACTGGACTACTTCTTTAAAGTGACACCAGATCCGGTGACCTTTGGGACATGGTTTGACGCCCTTAGGAAAGTGCTATCATCATGAAACGTTCAGATCACTTACAACTCAATAGATTCTACCTTCCTGTAACGTTTCAGCCTGATTGGACCTTGTTTTCACACAAATGAGCCCAGAATGATGTGAAATTGTGCTTCGTGCAACATAATTCTGGGTGCCATTTACAAACCATAAGTGCTAATGACTCCATTCCTTTTTGTGGTTGTAGGGGCTGTTGATTGGAGTACACTAAAACAAACCTGATCTCTCTAGGACATTCAGAAGCCAAGTTAAAAGCCCACAAATGTGTAACTGGACTACTTCTTTAAATTGACACCAGATCCGGTGACCTTTGGGACATGGTTTGACCCCCTTAGGAAAGTGCTATCATCATGAAACGTTCAGATCACTTACAACTCAATAGATTCTACCTTTCTGTAATTTTTCAGCCTGATTGGACCTTGTTTTCACACAAATGAACTCAGAATGATGTGAAATTGTGCTTCGTGCAACATAATTCTGGGTGCCATTTACAAACCATTCGTGCTAATGACTCCATTCCTTTTTGTGGTTGTAGGGGCTTTTGATTGGAGTACACTAAAACAAACCTAACCTCTCTAGGACATTCAGAAGCCAAGTTATAAGCCCACAAATGTGTAACTGGACTACTTCTTTAAAGTGACACCAGATCCGGTGACCTTTGGGACATGGTTTGACCCCCTTAGGAAAGTGCTATCATCATGAAACGTTCAGATCACTTACAACTCAATAGATTCTACCTTCCTGTAACGTTTCAGCCTGATTGGACCTTGTTTTCACACAAATGAACCCAGAATGATGTGAAATTGTGCTTCGTGCAACATAATTCTGTGTGCCATTTAATAACCATAAGTGCTAATGTCTCCATTCCTTTTTGTGGTTGTAGGGGCTGTTGATTGGAGTATACTAAAACAAACCTGATCTCTCTAGGACATTCAGAAGCCAAGTTATAAGCCCACAAATGTGTAACTGGACTACTTCTTTAAAGTGACACCAGATCCGGTGACCTATGGGACATGGTTTGACCCCCTTAGGAAAGTGCTATCATCATGAAACGTTCAGATCACTTACAACTCAATAGATTCTACCTTCCTGTAACGTTTCAGCCTGATTGGACCTTGTTTTCACACAAATGAACCCAGAATGATGTGAAATTGTGCTTCGTGCAACATAATTCTGGGTGCCATTTACAAACCATAAGTGCTAATGACTCCATTCCTTTTTGTGGTTGTAGGGGCTGTTGATTGGAGTACACTAAAACAAACCCTATCTCTCTAGGACATTCAGAAGCCAAGTTATAAGCCCACAAATGTGTAACTGGACTACTTCTTTAAATTGACACCAGATCCGGTGACCTTTGGGACATGGTTTGACCCCCTTAGGAAAGTGCTATCATCATGAAACGTTCAGATCACTTACAACTCAATAGATTCTACCTTCCTGTAACGTTTCAGCCTGATTGGACCTTGTTTTCACACAAATGAACCCAGAATGATGTGAAATTGTGCTTTGTGCAACATAATTCTGGGTGCTATTTACAAACCATAAGTGCTAATGACTCCATTCCTTTTTGTGGTTGTAGGGGCTGTTGATTGGAGTATACTAAAACAAACCTGATCTCTCTAGGACATTCAGAAGCCAAGTTATAAGCCCACAAATGTGTAACTGGACTACTTCTTTAAAGTGACACCAGATCCGGTGACCTTTGGGACATGGTTTGACCCCCTTAGGAAAGTGCTATCATCATGAAACGTTCAGATCACTTACAACTCAATAGATTCTACCTTCCTGTAACGTTTCAGCCTGATTGGACCTTGTTTTCACACAAATGAACCCAGAATGATGTGAAATTGTGCTTCGTGCAACATAATTCTGGGTGCCATTTAAAAACCATAAGTGCTAATGACTCCATTCCTTTTTGGGGTAATGGGGGCTGTTAATTGGAGTACTCTAAAACAAACCTGACCTCTCTAGGATATTCAGAAGCCAAGTTATAAGCCCACAAATGTGTAACTGGACTACTTCTTTAAAGTGACACCAGATCCAGTGACCTTTGGGACATGGTTTAACCCCCTTAGGAAAGTGCTATCATCATGAAACGTTCAGATCACTTACAACTCAATAGATTCTACCTTCCTGTAACGTTTCAGCCTGATTGGACCTTGTTCTCACACAAATGAACCCAGAATGATGTGAAATTGTGCTTCGTGCAACATAATTCTGGGTGCCATTTACAAACCATAAGTGCTAATGACTCCATTCCTTTTTGTGGTTGTAGGGGCTGTTGATTGGAGTACACTAAATCAAACCTAACATCTCTAGGACATTCAGAAGTCAAGTTATAAGCCCACAAAGGTGTAACTGGACTACTTCTTTAAAGTGACACCAGGCCCGGTGACCTTTTGAACATGGTTTTACCCCCTATAGGAATGTGCGATCATCTTGAAACGTTCAGATCACTTACAACTCAATAGATTCTACCTTCTTGTAGCGTTTCAGCCTGATTGGACCTTGTTTTCACACAAATGAACCCAGAATGATGTGAAATTGTGCTTCGTGCAACATAATTCTGGGTGCCATTTACAAACCATAAGTGCTAATGACTCCTTTCCTTTTTGTCGTTGTAGGGGCTGTTGATTGGAGTACACTAAAACAAACCTGATCTCTCTAGGACATTCAGAAGCCAAGTTATAAGCCCGCAAATGTGTAACTGGACTACTACTTTAAATTGACACCAGATCCGGTGCCCTTTGGGACATGGTTTGACCCCCTTAGGAAAGTGCTATCATCATGAAACGTTCAGATCACTTAAAACTCAATAGATTCTACCTTCCTGTAACGTTTCAGCCTGATTGGACCTTGTTTTCACACAAATGAACCCAGAATGATGTGAAATTGTGCTTCGTGCAACATAATTCTGGGTGCCATTTAAAAACCATAAGTGCTAATGACTCCATTCCTTTTTGGGGTAATGGGGGCTGTTAATTGGAGTACTCTAAAACAAACCTGACCTCTCTAGGATATTCAGAAGCCAAGTTATAAGCCCACAAATGTGTAACTGGACTACTTCTTTAAAGTGACACCAGATCCAGTGACCTTTGGGACATGGTTTGACCCCCTTAGGAAAGTGCTATCATCATGAAACGTTCAGATCACTTACAACTCAATAGATTCTACCTTCCTGTAACGTTTCAGCCTGATTGGACCTTGTTTTCACACAAATGAACCCAGAATGATGTGAAATTGTGCTTCGTGCAACATAATTCTGGGTGCCATTTACAAACCATAAGTGCTAATGACTCCATTCCTTTTTGTGGTTGTAGGGGCTGTTGATTGGAGTACACTAAATCAAACCTAACATCTCTAGGACATTCAGAAGTCAAGTTATAAGCCCACAAAGGTGTAACTGGACTACTTCTTTAAAGTGACACCAGGCCCGGTGACCTTTTGAACATGGTTTTACCCCCTATAGGAATGTGCGATCATCTTGAAACGTTCAGATCACTTACAACTCAATAGATTCTACCTTCTTGTAGCGTTTCAGCCTGATTGGACCTTGTTTTCACACAAATGGACCCAGAATGATGTGAAATTGTGCTTCGTGCAACATAATTCTGGGTGCCATTTACAAACCATAAGTGCTAATGACTCCTTTCCTTTTTGTGGTTGTAGGGGCTGTTGATTGGAGTACACTAAAACAAACCTGATCTCTCTAGGACATTCAGAAGCCAAGTTATAAGCCCGCAAATGTGTAACTGGACTACTACTTTAAATTGACACCAGATCCGGTGCCCTTTGGGACATGGTTTGACCCCCTTAGGAAAGTGCTATCATCATGAAACGTTCAGATCACTTACAACTCAATAGATTCTACCTTCCTGTAACGTTTCAGCCTGATTGGACCTTGTTTTCACACAAATGAACCCAGAATGATGTGAAATTGTGCTTCGTGCAACATAATTCTGGGTGCCATTTAAAAACCATAAGTGCTAATGTCTCCATTCCTTTTTGTGGTTGTAGGGGCTGTTTATTGGAGTACACTAAAACAAACCTGATCTCTCTAGGACATTCAGAAGCCAAGTTATAAATCAAATCAAATCAAATCAACTTTATTTATAGAGCGCTTTCACATGGCCAGAATGGACAAACAAAGCGCTGTACATCAATAAAATGCCACACAATAGGACAGAGATATGACCATTAAAATACATTAAAAAATCCATTAAAATACACTAAAAAATCCCTGTAAAATACCGTAATAAATCCTATAAAATACAATAAGAAATCCATTTTAAAATACAGTACAAAAACCTGAGTGCCAGTTCACATTCCATATCCGGCCTACTTCCCGCAACTTCAACGTCCAAAAGCCAGCGAGAACAGATGTGTTTTCAGTCTTCCTTTAAAGGTTTCTAATGACTTGGCCTGTTTTACATCGGCTTGCAGCTCATTCCAGAGACTTGGTCCAAGTACTGAAAAAGCTCGACTACCACGAGACTTCAGGCTGTACCCAGGCACAGTTAGTAATCTCTGGTCAGCTGACCTAAGGGAACGCACCGGGACATGCTGGTGGATGACATCGGAAAGATATTTAGGAGCCCCTGTGTTTAACGCCTTGAACACAAACAGGAGGACCTTAAACCTGATGCGATAAAAAACAGGGAGCCAATGCAAGGCACGTAGGACTGGTGTTATATGTTCAGACCTCCTGGTAGATGTTAACAACCGGATTGCAGAGTTCTGAACCGCCTGGAGGCGTGCTACTGGAGCTTGTCTAAGCCCCGCATATAGCGAATTACAGTAATCCAGCCTGCAGGTAATAAAGGCATGGATTACAGTTTCCAAATGATTATGGGACAGAAATGGCTTAATTTTCGCAATGCGGCGTAGATGAAAAAAGCAAGATCTCACAACACTGTTCACCTGAGCATCAAATCTGAGATCTGCATCCAGTTTTACCCCTAAATTAGAGACCACCGCCTTCTGATGCGGTGCCAGAGTGGCAAAATCAAGCCCTTGGGCACCTCCTGGGGTCTTTGGTGGCGTGAACAGAATAACTTCAGTCTTGTGTTCGTTGAAACACAAGAAGTTCTGAGCCAGCCATTGCTTGATGTCCTCAAGGCAGTCCAACAGAGGTTGAATGATGCATCAACCACCACGCTTAATTGGAAAAATGACCTGGCAATCATCAACATAGAGATAGAATGACACATTGTGTTTACGAAATAGTTCACCCAGGGGTATGAGATATAAGGAGAAAAATAGTGGGGCCAAAATCGATCCCTGGGGAACTCCCCATGGCAGCTCAGCCAGATCGGAGGAACAGTCCCCCAACCTCACACATAAACTCCTCCCAGTCAGGTACGATCGTATCCACTGAAGTGCCTGGCCCGTAATGCCAACAGACCGCTCCAGCCGTTTTACCAGGATGTTATGATCAACGGTATCAAAGGCTGATGACAGGTCCAAGAGCACCAGAACCACAGCATCACCAGAATCATTTGCCAATAAAATGTCATCAAGGACCTTAAGCAGCGCCGATTCAGTGCTATGAAAGGGTTTAAACCCAGATTGAAATACTTCTCCAATTTCCCGTTCCTGAAGAAAAGATGTCAGTTGGTTAAACACAGCCCTCTCTATGATCTTTGAGATGAAAGGGAGTGTAGATACAGGTCTGTAATTGGACAAGATTGTGGGGTCCAATCCTGATTTCTTAAGCAGAGGTCGTACCACCGCCTGTTTTAGGGGACAAGGGACTTCCCCAGAAATCAAGCTGGTATTTACAATTTGCAGTACATGGTTACCCACTACAGAAAAAACTTCTGTCAGTAGCCTTGCCGGGAGAACATCAGTTACCGCCCCTGTCGGCTTAAGTCTCACGACCAGATCCTCAAGTTCTGCAAGAGTTAATGGTTGAAAACCCTCCAGTGCCTTAGGAACACATAGATCTGCATAGGGGGCGTGCTTAAGTGGTGGAATAGAGGCCCTTGTCACCCTTACCTTGTCTACAAAGAAGTCTAAAAAGTTGTTACATGACTCAGTGGAGTACTCAATCACAAGGGGCTCATTGACATTTAAAATAGAGTCCACTGTCTTAAAAAGTATCCTAGCACTCTGCGAATTTAAGGAGATTATGTTTGCAAAGTACTTTCTCCTTGCATCCTTCACAGCCTTCTGATAGCCAATCCAAAGACTTCTCACTTGGTCAAGCGAGCTCTGGAGCCCATCCTTTTTCCACCTCCGCTCAGCCTTCCTGCACATCCTTTTTAGTGCTCGAGTACTCTCGGTTAACCATGGCTCCTTTGTAGCTTTAGGCTTCTTTACCCGTACTGGGGCAACCACATCAAGCGCCAAGGTGCATGCTGAGTCAAAATGTATAACAAGCTCATCTGTGGTCCAAGCTCCGTAGTCTTGCTCTGCACACCCCATAGAAAACACTGCGGCAAACTCAGCAGCTGTAGAGTCTTTTAACATCCGACAACGCTTCATTGGAGCATATTGTTGCACCCGTTTGTGAGTCCAGGCCACATCAAACAATACTGGCCTGTGATCTGAAAAATAGGCCTCTTGGACCTGCAGGTTGGAGACTCCTACACCCAGTGACAGCACCAAGTCTAAAATATGGCCACTAACGTGTGTGGGTTGATCCACTAACTGAACCAAATTAAAAGAGTCCGCGAGATTTAAGAAATCTTTCACCAAAGGTTTATCCTGACAGCACACATGTATGTTAAAGTCCCCAAGAAGTAACACTTGATCATACTTAGGAATCAGCTCGCCAAGCAGTTCAGTAAAGTCATCCATAAAATCAAAGTTTTGTCTCGGTGGGCGATATAGGAGAGCAACCAGTAGCTTCTGAGAGCATCCAAGCTCACAGAGGCAGAGTTCAAAGCTGGTAGGCACAGAGGATGGATATACCTGCCTACACATAATTGATGATTTAAATATCACTGCCAATCCTCCACCACGCCCCGAGGGTCTCGGAACACTAAAATATGTAAAATCATCCGGGAGAAGCTCCACAAAAGCAGCAGTTTCATCTTTAGGGACCCAGGATTCAGTAACACACAGGAACTCCAGACCATTTGTTTCAATAAAATCCTTCAGAATAAAAGTCTTATTCATAATAGATCTGGCGTTAGACAGAGCAAACCTGATGACGGAAGAAGATGCTGTTACAGTCAATTCTTCTGGATTCACTGGCGAGGGCTCTGCTGATTCACATATCACCTCAAGTAGATTTTGTCGGTGAACTCCTCTCCCGCACGCTCGCCGCTGTGGTGCAGGGCGCCGCGACTGTATCATCCCGCCGCCGCACACCACCGACACCAATCCGGAAGCCGCCAGATTCGACGGCACCGGATCCAACTGGTGCTCCGGCGACCCACCGTCCCCCTCTGAGCCCACAACTCCACACACAGCATCCAACGTTCCACGTCGAGCCGATCTCAGCTTCATCCGGCATCCAGCACGCTTCCCCTGTCTCCGGCGCCTCCTCCATCTAGGTAAGGTTGCCACGTAGCACACGCAGCCCAAAGAACCATCCAGTAGTGGCGATCCATTCTGACCAAAACCTCCAGAGAACGATAAGCCCTCAGCTGCTTGGCGAATCCCGAGCAAGGTTTTACGATCATACACCCGGATAGAACTGCTAAATTTCAAGGAAAGAAAAACTAACATGAAGCAGAAAAAAAGCTTCAGGAGCAATAGACGAGCTGCCACACACACCGGCGCCATCTTCAACTGGACTACTTCTTTAAAGTGACACCAGATCCGGTGACCTTTGGGACATGGTTTGACCCCCTATAGGAATGTGCGATCATCTTGAAACGTTCAGATCACTTACAACTCAATAGATTCTACCTTCCTGTAGCGTTTCAGCCTGATTGGACCTTGTTTTCACACAAATGGACCCAGAATGATGTGAAATTGTGCTTCGTGCAACATAATTCTGGGTGCCATTTACAAACCATAAGTGCTAATGACTCCATTCCTTTTTGTGGTTGTAGGGGCTGTTGATTGGAGTACACTAAAACAAACCTGATCTCTCTAGGACATTCAGAAGCCAAGTTATAAGCCCACAAATGTGTAACTGGACTACTACTTTAAATTGACACCAGATCCGGTGCCCTTTGGGACATGGTTTGACCCCCTTAGTAAAGTGCTATCATCATGGAACGTTCAGATCACTTACAACTCAATAGATTCTACCTTCCTGTAACGTTTCAGCTTGATTGGACCTTGTTTTCACACAAATGGACCAAGAATGATGTGAAATAGTGCTTCGTGCAACATAATTCTGGGTGCCATTTACAAACCATAAGTGCTAATGACTCCATTCCTTTTTGTGGTTGTAGGGGCTGTTGATTGGAGTACACTAAAACAAACCTGATCTCTCTAGGACATTCAGAAGCCAAGTTATAAGCCCACAAATGTGTAACTGGACTACTTCTTTAAAGTGACACCAGATCCGGTGACCTTTGGGACATGGTTTGACCCCCTATAGGAATGTGCGATCATCATGAAACGTTCAGATCACTTACAACTCAATAGATTCTACCTTCTTGTAACGTTTCAGCCTGATTGGACCTTGTTTTCACACAAATGGACCCAGAATGATGTGAAATTGTGCTTCGTGCAACATAATTCTGGGTGCCATTTAAAAACCATAAGTGCTAATGACTCCATTCCCTTTTGTGGTTGTAGGGGCCATTGATTGGAGTACACTAAAACAAACCTGATCGCTCTAGGACATTCAGAAGCCAAGTTATAAGCCCACAAATGTGTAACTGGACAACTTCTTTAAATTGACACCAGATCCGGTGACCTTTGGGGCATGGTTTGACCCCCTTAGGAAAGTGCTATCATCATGAAACGTTCACATCACTTACAACTCACTAGATTCTACCTTCCTGTAACGTTTCAGCCTGATTGGACCTTGTTTTCACACAAATGGACCCAGAATGATGTGAAATAGTGCTTCGTGCAACATAATTCTGGGTGCCATTTACAAACCATAAGTGCTAATGACTGCATTCCTTTTTGTGGTTGTAGGGGCTGTTGATTGGAGTACACTAAAACAAACCTGATCTCTCTAGGACATTCAGAAGCCAAGTTATAAGCCCACAAATGTGTAACTGGACTACTTCTTTAAAGTGACACCAGATCCGGTGACCTTTGGGACATGGTTTGACCCCCTATAGGAATGTGCGATCATCATGAAACGTTCAGATCACTTACAACTCAATAGATTCTACCTTATTGTAGCGTTTCAGCCTGATTGGACCTTGTTTTCACACAAATGGACCCAGAATGATGTGAAATTGTGCTTCGTGCAACATAATTCTGGGTGCCATTTACAAACCATAAGTGATAATGACTCCATTCCTTTTTGTGGTTGTAGGGGCTTTTGATTGGAGTACACTAAAACAAACCTAACCTCTCTTGGACATTCAGAAGCCAAGTTATAAGCCCACAAAGGTGTAACTGGACTACTTCTTTAAAGTGACACCAGGCCCGGTGACCTTTGGGACATGGTTTTACCCCCTATAGGAATGTGTGATCATCTTGAAACGTTCAGATCACTTACAACTCAATAGATTCTACCTTCCTGTAACGTTTCAGCCTGATTGGACCTTGTTTTCACACAAATGAACCCAGAATGATGTGAAATTGTGCTTCGTGCAACATAATTCTGGGTGCTTTTTACAAACCATAAGTGCTAATGACTCCATTCCTTTTTGTGGTTGTAGGGGCTGTTGATTGGAGTATACTAAAACAAACCTGATCTCTCTAGGACATTCAGAATCCAAGTTATAAGCCCACAAATGTGTAACTGGACTACTTCTTTAAAGTGACACCAGATCCGGTGACCTTTGGGACATGGTTTGACCCCCTTAGGAAAGTGCTATCATCATGAAACGTTCAGATCACTTACAACTCAATAGATTCTACCTTCCTGTAACGTTTCAGCCTGATTGGACCTTGTTTTCACACAAATGAACCCAGAATGATGTGAAATTGTGCTTCGTGCAACATAATTCTGGGTGCCATTTAAAAACCATAAGTGCTAATGACTCCATTCCTTTTGGGGGTAATGGGGGCTGTTAATTGGAGTACTCTAAAACAAACCTGACCTCTCTAGGATATTCAGAAGCCAAGTTATAAGCCCACAAATGTGTAACTGGACTACTTCTTTAAAGTGACAGCAGATCCAGTGACCTTTGGGACATGGTTTGACCCCCTTAGGAAAGTGCTATCATCTTGAAACGTTCAGATCACTTACAACTCAATAGATTCTACCTTCTTGTAGCGTTTCAGCCTGATTGGACCTTGTTTTCACACAAATGGACCCAGAATGATGTGAAATTGTGCTTCGTGCAACATAATTCTGGGTGCCATTTACAAACCATAAGTGCTAATGACTCCTTTCCTTTTTGTGGTTGTAGGGGCTGTTGATTGGAGTACACTAAAACAAACCTGATCTCTCTAGGACATTCAGAAGCCAAGTTATAAGCCCGCAAATGTGTAACTGGACTACTACTTTAAATTGACACCAGATCCGGTGCCCTTTGGGACATGGTTTGACCCCCTTAGGAAAGTGCTATCATCATGAAACGTTCAGATCACTTACAACTCAATAGATTCTACCTTCCTGTAACGTTTCAGCCTGATTGGACCTTGTTTTCACACAAATGAACCCAGAATGATGTGAAATTGTGCTTCGTGCAACATAATTCTGGGTGCCATTTAAAAACCATAAGTGCTAATGTCTCCATTCCTTTTTGTGGTTGTAGGGGCTGTTTATTGGAGTACACTAAAACAAACCTGATCTCTCTAGGACATTCAGAAGCCAAGTTATAAATCAAATCAAATCAACTTTATTTATAGAGCGCTTTCACATGGCCAGAATGGACAAACAAAGCGCTGTACATCAATAAAATGCCACACAATAGGACAGAGATATGACCATTAAAATCCATTAAAAAATCCATTAAAATACACTAAAAAATCCCTGTAGAATACCGTAATAAATCCTATAAAAATACAATAAGAATTCCATTTTAAAATACAGTACAAAAACCTGAGTGCCAGTTCACATTCCATATCCGGCCTACTTCCCCCAACTTCAACGTCCAAAAGCCAGCGAGAACAGATGTGTTTTCAGTCTTCCTTTAAAGGTTTCTAATGACTTGGCCTGTTTTACATCGGCTTGCAGCTCATTCCAGAGACTTGGTCCAAGTACTGAAAAAGCTCGACTACCACGAGACTTCAGGCTGTACCCAGGCACAGTTAGTAATCTCTGGTCAGCTGACCTAAGGGAACGCACCGGGACATGCTGGTGGATGACATCGGAAAGATATTTAGGAGCCCCTGTGTTTAACGCCTTGAACACAAACAGGAGGACCTTAAACCTGATGCGATAAAAAACAGGGAGCCAATGCAAGGCACGTAGGACTGGTGTTATATGTTCAGACCTCCTGGAAGATGTTAACAACCGGGCTGCAGAGTTCTGAACCGCCTGGAGGCGTGCTACTGGAGCTTGTCTAAGCCCCGCATATAGCGAATTACAGTAATCCAGCCTGCAGGTAATAAAGGCATGGATTACAGTTTCCAAATGATTATGGGACAGAAATGGCTTAATTTTCGCAATGCGGCGTAGATGAAAAAAGCAAGATCTCACAACACTGTTCACCTGAGCATCAAATCTGAGATCTGCGTCCAGTTTTACCCCTAAATTAGAGACCACCGCCTTCTGATGCGGTGCCAGAGTGGCAAAATCAAGCCCTTGGGCACCTCCTGGGGTCTTTGGTGGCGTGAACAGAATAACTTCAGTCTTGTGTTCGTTGAAACACAAGAAGTTCTGAGCCAGCCATTGCTTGATGTCCTCAAGGCAGTCCAACAGAGGTTGAATGATGCATCAACCACCACGCTTAATTGGAAAAATGACCTGGCAATCATCAACATAGAGATAGAATGACACATTGTGTTTACGAAATAGTTCACCCAGGGGTATGAGATATAAGGAGAAAAATAGTGGGGCCAAAATCGATCCCTGGGGAACTCCCCATGGCAGCTCAGCCAGATCGGAGGAACAGTCCCCCAACCTCACACAAAAACTCCTCCCAGTCAGGTACGATCGTATCCACTGAAGTGCCTGGCCCGTAATGCCAACAGACCGCTCCAGCCGTTTTACCAGGATGTTATGATCAACGGTATCAAAGGCTGATGACAGGTCCAAGAGCACCAGAACCACAGCATCACCAGAATCATTTGCCAATAAAATGTCATCAAGGACCTTAAGCAGCGCCGATTCAGTGCTATGAAAGGGTTTAAACCCAGATTGAAATACTTCTCCAATTTCCCGTTCCTGAAGAAAAGATGTCAGTTGGTTAAACACAGCCCTCTCTATGATCTTTGAGATGAAAGGGAGTGTAGATACAGGTCTGTAATTGGACAAGATTGTGGGGTCCAATCCTGATTTCTTAAGCAGAGGTCGTACCACCGCCTGTTTTAGGGGACAAGGGACTTCCCCAGAAATCAAGCTGGTATTTACAATTTGCAGTACATGGTTACCCACTACAGAAAAAACTTCTGTCAGTAGCCTTGCCGGGAGAACATCAGTTACCGCCCCTGTCGGCTTAAGTCTCACGACCAGATCCTCAAGTTCTGCAAGAGTTAATGGTTGAAAACCCTCCAGTGCCTTAGGAACACATAGATCTGCATAGGGGGCGTGCTTAAGTGGTGGAATAGAGGCCCTTGTCACCCTTACCTTGTCTACAAAGAAGTCTAAAAATTTGTTACATGACTCAGTGGAGTACTCAATCGCAAGGGGCTCATTGACATTTAAAATAGAGTCCACTGTCTTAAAAAGTATCCTAGCACTCTGAGAATTTAAGGAGATTATGTTTGCAAAGTACTTTCTCCTTGCATCCTTCACAGCCTTCTGATAGCCAATCCAAAGACTTCTCACTTGGTCAAGCGAGCTCTGGAGCCCATCCTTTTTACACCTCCGCTCAGCCTTCCTGCACATCCTTTTTAGTGCTCGAGTACTCTCGGTTAACCATGGCTCCTTTGTAGCTTTAGGCTTCTTTACCCGTACTGGGGCAACCACATCAAGCGCCAAGGTGCATGCTGAGTCAAAATGTATAACAAGCTCATCTGTGGTCCAAGCTCCGTAGTCTTGCTCTGCACACCCCATAGAAAACACTGCGGCAAACTCAGCAGCTGTAGAGTCTTTTAACATCCGACAACGCTTCATTGGAGCATATTGTTGCACCCGTTTGTGAGTCCAGGCCACATCAAACAATACTGGCCTGTGATCTGAAAAATAGGCCTCTTGGACCTGCAGGTTGGAGACTCCTACACCCAGTGACAGCACCAAGTCTAAAATATGGCCACTAACGTGTGTGGGTTGATCCACTAACTGAACCAAATTAAAAGAGTCCGCGAGATTTAAGAAATCTTTCACCAAAGGTTTATCCTGACAGCACACATGTATGTTAAAGTCCCCAAGAAGTAACACTTGATCATACTTAGGAATCAGCTCGCCAAGCAGTTCAGTAAAGTCATCCATAAAATCAAAGTTTTGTCTCGGTGGGCGATATAGGAGAGCAACCAGTAGCTTCTGAGAGCATCCAAGCTCACAGAGGCAGAGTTCAAAGCTGGTAGGCACAGAGGATGGATATACCTGCCTACACATAATTGATGATTTAAATATCACTGCCAATCCTCCACCACGCCCCGAGGGTCTCGGAACACTAAAATATGTAAAATCATCCGGGAGAAGCTCCACAAAAGCAGCAGTTTCATCTTTAGGGACCCAGGATTCAGTAACACACAGGAACTCCAGACCATTTGTTTCAATAAAATCCTTCAGAATAAAAGTCTTATTCATAATAGATCTGGCGTTAGACAGAGCAAACCTGATGACGGAAGAAGATGCTGTTACAGTCAATTCTTCTGGATTCACTGGCGAGGGCTCTGCTGATTCACATATCACCTCAAGTAGATTTTGTCGGTGAACTCCTCTCCCGCACGCTCGCCGCTGTGGTGCAGGGCGCCGCCACTGTATCATCCCGCCGCCGCACACCACCGACACCAATCCGGAAGCCGCCAGATTCGACGGCACCGGATCCAACTGGTGCTCCGGCGACCCACCGTCCCCCTCTGAGCCCACAACTCCACACACAGCATCCAACGTTCCACGTCGAGCCGATCTCAGCTTCATCCGGCATCCAGCACGCTTCCCCCGTCTCCGGCGCCTCCTCCATCTAGGTAAGGTTGCCACGTAGCACACGCAGCCCAAAGAACCATCCAGTAGTGGCGATACATTCTGACCAAAACCTCCAGAGAACGATAAGCCCTCAGCTGCTTGGCGAATCCCGAGCAAGGTTTTACGATCATACACCCGGATAGAACTGCTAAATTTCAAGGAAAGAAAAACTAACATGAAGCAGAAAAAAAGCTTCAGGAGCAATAGACGAGCTGCCACACACACCGGCGCCATCTTCAACTGGACTACTTCTTTAAAGTGACACCAGATCCGGTGACCTTTGGGACATGGTTTGACCCCCTTAGGAAAGTGCTATCATCATGAAACGTTCAGATCACTTACAACTCAATAGATTCTACCTTCCTGTAACGTTTCAGCCTGATTGGACCTTGTTTTCACACAAATGAACCCAGAATGATGTGAAATTGTGCTTCGTGCAACATAATTCTGGGTGCCATTTAAAAACCATAAGTGCTAATGTCTCCATTCCTTTTTGTGGTTGTAGGGGCTGTTGATTGGAGTATACTAAAACAAACCTGATCTCTCTAGGACATTCAGAAGCCAAGTTATAAGCCCACAAATGTGTAACTGGACTACTTCTTTAAAGTGACACCAGATCCGGTGACCTTTGGGACATGGTTTGACCCCCTTAGGAAAGTGCTATCATCATGAAACGTTCAGATCACTTACAAATCAATAGATTCTACCTTCCTGTAACGTTTCAGCCTGATTGGACCTTGTTTTTACACAAATGAACCCAGAATTATGTGAAATTGTGCTTCGTGCAACATAATTCTGGGTGCCATTTAAAAACCATAAGTGCTAATGACTCCATTCCCTTTTGTGGTTGTAGGGGCTGTTGATTGGAGTACACTAAAACAAACCTGATCGCTCTAGGACATTCAGAAGCCAAGTTATAAGCCCACAAATGTGTAACTGGACAACTTCTTTAAAGTGACACCAGATCCGGTGACCTTTGGGACATGGTTTGACTCCCTTAGGAAAATGCTATCATCATGAAACGTTCAGATCACTTACAACTCAATAGATTCTACCTTCCTGTAACGTTTCAGCCTGATTGGACCTTGTTTTCACACAAATGGACCCAGAATGATGTGAAATAGTGCTTCGTGCAACATAATTCTGGGTGCCATTTACAAACCATAAGTGCTAATGACTCCATTACTTTTTGTGGTTGTAGGGGCTGTTGATTGGAGTACACTAAAACAAACCTGATCTCTCTAGGACATTCAGAAGCCAAGTTATAAGCCCACAAATGTGTAACTGGACTACTTCTTTAAATTGACAACAGATCCGGTGACCTTTGGGACATGGTTTGACCCCCTTAGGAAAGTGCTATCATCATGAAACGTTCAGATCACTTACAACTCAATAGATTCTACCTTCCTGTAACGTTTCAGCCTGATTGGACCTTGTTTTCACACAAATGAACCCAGAATGATGTGAAATTGTGCTTCGTGCAACATAATTCTGGGTGCCATTTACAAACCATAAGTGCTAATGACTCCATTCCGTTTTGTGGTTGTAGGGGCTTTTGATTGGAGTACACTAAAACAAACCTAACCTCTCTAGGACATTCAGAAGCCAAGTTATAAGCCCACAAATGTGTAACTGGACTACTTCTTTAAAGTGACACCAGGCCCGGTGACCTTCGGGACATGGTTTGACCCCTATAGAAATGTGCGATCATCATGAAACGTTCAGATCACTTACAACTCAATAGATTCTACCTTCTTGTAACGTTTCAGCCTGATTGGACCTTGTTTTCACACAAATGGACCCAGAATGATGTGAAATTGTGCTTCGTGCAACATAATTCTGGGTGCCATTTACAAACCATAAGTGCTAATGACTCCATTCCTTTTTGTGATTGTAGGGGCTGTTGATTGGAGTACACTAAAACAAGCCTGACCTCTCTAGGACATTCAGAAGCCAAGTTATAAGCCCACAAATGTTGGTACTGGACTACTTCTTTAAAGTGACACCAGATCCGGTGACCTTTGGGACATGGTTTGACCCCCTACAGGAATGTGCGATCATCATGAAACGTTCAGATCACTTACAACTCAATAGATTCTACCTTCTTGTAACGTTTCAATCTGATTGGACCTTGTTTTCACACAAATGGACCCAGAATGATGTGAAATTGTGCTTCGTGCAACATAATTCTGGGTGCCATTTAAAAACCATACGTGCTAATGACTCCCTTCCTTTTCGTGGTTGTAGGGGCTAACCTGATCTCTCTAGGACATTCAGAAGCCAAGTTATAAGCCCACAAATGTGTAACTGGACTACCTCTTTAAATTGACACCAGATCCAGTGACCTTTGGGACATGGTTTGACCCCCTTAGGAAAGTGCTATCATCATGAAACGTTCATATCACTTACAACTCAGTAGATTCTACCTTCCTGTAACGTTTCAGCCTGACTGGACCTTGTTTTCACACAAATGAACCCAGAATGATGTGAAATTGTGCTTCGTGCAACATAATTCTGGGTGCCATTTAAAAACCATAAGTGCTAATGACTCCATTCCTTTTTGGGGTAATGGGGGCTGTTAATTGGAGTACTCTAAAAGTTATAAGCCCACAAAGGTGTAACTGGACTACTTCTTTAAAATGACATCAGATCCAGTGACCTTTGGGACATGATTTGACCCCCTTAGGAAAGTGCCATCATCATGAAACGTTCAGATCACTTACAACTCAATAGATTCTACCTTCCTGTAATGTTTCAGCCTGATTGGACCTTGTTTTCACACAAATGAACCCAGAATGATGTGAAATTGTGCTTCGTGCAACATAATTCAGGGTGCCATTTACAAACCATAAGTGCTAATGACTCCATTCCTTTTTGTGGTTGTAGGGGCTTTTGATTGGAGTACACTAAAACAAACCTTACCTCTCTAGGACATTCAGAAGCCAAGTTATAAGCCCACAAAGCTGTAACTGGACTACTTCTTTAAAGTGACACCAGGCCCGGTGACCTTTGGGACATGGTTTTACCCCCTATTGGAATGTGCGATCATCTTGAAACGTTCAGATCACTTACAACTCAATAGATTCTACCTTCCTGTAACTTTTCAGCCTGATTGGACCTTGTTTTCACACAAATGAACCCAGAATGATGTGAAATTGTGCTTCGTGCAACATAATTCTGGGTGCCATTTAAAAACCATAAGTGCTAATGACTCCATTCCTTTTTGTGGTTGTAGGGGCTGTTGATTGGAGTATATTAAAACAAACCTGATCTCTCTAGGACATTCAGAAGCCACGTTATAAGCCCACAAATGTGTAACTGGACTACTTCTTTAAATTGACACCAGATCCGTGACCTTTGGGACATGGTTTGACCCCCTTAGTAAAGTGCTATCACAATGAAACGTTCAGATCACTTACAACTCAACAGATTCTACCTTCCTGTAACGTTTCAGCCTGATTGGACCTTGTTTTCACACAAATGGACCCAGAATGATGTGAAATTGTGCTTCGTGCAACATAATCCTGGGTGCCATTTACAAACTATAAGTGCTAATGACTCCATTCCTTTTTGTGGTTGTAGGGGCTGTTGATTGGAGTACACTAAAACAAACCTGACCTCTCCTCGATATTCAGAAGCCAAGTAATGAGCCCACAAATGTGTAACTGGACTACTTCTTTAAAGTGACACCAGATCCGGTGACCTTTGGGACATGGTTTGACCCCCTGTAGGAATGTGCGATCATCATGAAACGTTCAGATCACTTACAACTCAATAGATTCTACCTTCTTGTACCGTTTCAGCCTGATTGGACCTTGTTTTCACACAAATGGACCCAGAATGATGTGAAATTGTGCTTCGTGCAACATTATTCTGGGTGCCATTTAAAAACCATAAGTGCTAATGACTCCATTCCTTTTTGGGGTAATGGGGGCTGTTAATTGGAGTACTCTAAAAGTTACAAGCCCACAAATGTGTAACTGGACTACTTCTTTAAAGTGACACCAGGCCCGGTGACCTTTGGGACATGGTTTGACCCCCTATAGGAATGTGCGATCATCATGAAACGTTCAGATCACTTACAACTCAATAGATTCTACCTTCCTGTAACGTTTCAGCCTGATTGGACCTTGTTTTCACACAAATGAACCCAGAATGATGTGAAATTGTGCTTCGTGCAACATAATTCTGGGTGCCATTTAAAAACCATAAGTGCTAATAACTCCTTTCCTTTTTGGGCTAATGGGGGCTGTTAATTGGAGTACTCTAAAACAAACCTGACCTCTCTAGGATATTCAGAAGCCAAGTTATAAGCCCACAAATGTGTAACTGGACTACTTCTTTAAATTGACACCAGATCCGGTGACCTTTGCGACATGGGTTGACCCTCTTAGGAAAGGGCTATCATCATGAAACGTTCAGATCACTTACAACTCAATAGATTCTACCTTCCTGTAACGTTTCAGCCTGATTGGACCTTGTTTTCACACAAATGGACCCAGAATGATGTGAAATTGTGCTTCGTGCAACATAATTCTGGGTGCCATTCACAACCTATAAGTGCTAATGACTCCATTCCTTTTTGTGGTTGTAGGGGCTGTTGATTGGAGTACACTAAAACAAACCTGACCTCTCTACGATATTCAGAAGCCAAGTAATGAGCCCACAAATGTGTAACTGGACTACTTCTTAAAAGTGACACCAGATCCGGTGACCTTTGGGACATGGTTTGACCCCCTGTAGGAATGTGCGATCATCATGAAACGTTCAGATCACTTACAACTCAATAGATTCTACCTTCTTGTAACGTTTCAGCCTGATTGGACCTTGTTTTCACACAAATGGACCCAGAATGATGTGAAATTGTGCTTCGTGCAACATTATTCTGGGTGCCATTTAAAAACCATAAGTGCTAATGACTCCATTCCTTTTTGGGATAATGGGGGCTGTTAATTGGAGTACTCTAAAACAAACCTGACCTCTCTAGGATATTCAGAAGCCAAGTTATAAGCCCACAAATGTGTAACTGGACTACTTCTTTAAAGTGACACCAGATCCGATGACAATTTGGGACATGGTTTGACCCCCTATAGGAATGTGCGATCATCATGAAACGTTCAGATCACTTACAACTCAACAGATTCTACCTTCTTGTAACGTTTCAGCCTGATTGGACCTTGTTTTCACACAAATGGACCCAGAATGATGTGAAATTGTGCTTCGTGCAACATAATTCTGGGTGCCATTTAAAAACCATAAGTGCTAATGACTCCATTCCTTTTTGTGGTTGTAGGGGCTGTTGGTTGGAGTACACTAAAACAAACCTGATCTCTCTAGGACATTCAGAAGCCAAGTTATAAGCCCACAAATGTGTAACTGGATTACTTCTTTAAATTGACACCAGGTCCGGTGACCTTTGGGACATGGTTTGACCCCCTTAGGAAAGTGCTATCATCATGAAACGTTCAGATCACTTACAACTCAATAGTTCTACCTTCCTGTAACGTTTCAGCCTGAATTGACCTTGTTTTCACACAAATGGACCCAGAATGATGTGAAATAGTGCTTCCTGCAACATAATTCTGGGTGCCATTTACAAACCATAAGTGCTAATGACTCCATTCCTTTTTGTGGTTGGAGGGGCTGTTGATTGGAGTACACTAAAACAAACCTGATCTCTCTAGGACATTCAGAAGCCAAGTTATAAGCCCACAAATGTGTAACTGGACTACTTCTTTAAATTGACACCAGATCCGGTGACCTTTGGGACATGGTTTGACACCCTTAGGAAAGTGCCATCATCATGAAACGTTCAGATCACTTACAACTCAATAGATTCTACCTTCCTGTAACGTTTCAGCCTGATTGGACCTTGTTTTCACACAAATGAACCCAGAATGATGTGAAATTGTGCTTCGTGCAACATAATTCAGGGTGCCATTTACAAACCATAAGTGCTAATGACTCCATTCCTTTTTGTGGTTGTAGGGGCTTTTGATTGGAGTACACTAAAACAAACCTTACCTCTCTAGGACATTCAGAAGCCAAGTTATAAGCCCACAAAGCTGTAACTGGACTACTTCTTTAAAGTGACACCAGGCCCGGTGACCTTTGGGACATGGTTTTACCCCCTATAGGAATGTGCGATCATCTTGAAACGTTCAGATCACTTACAACTCAATAGATTCTACCTTCCTGTAACTTTTCAGCCTGATTGGACCTTGTTTTCACACAAATGAACCCAGAATGATGTGAAATTGTGCTTCGTGCAACATAATTCTGGGTGCCATTTAAAAACCATAAGTGCTAATGACTCCATTCCTTTTTGTGGTTGTAGGGGCTGTTGATTGGAGTATACTAAAACAAACCTGATCTCTCTAGGACATTCAGAAGCCACGTTATAAGCCCACAAATGTGTAACTGTACTACTTCTTTAAATTGACACCAGATCCGGTGACCTTTGGGACATGGTTTGACCCCCTTAGTAAAGTGCTATCACAATGAAACGTTCAGATCACTTACAACTCAACAGATTCTACCTTCCTGTAACGTTTCAGCCTGATTGGACCTTGTTTTCACACAAATGGACCCAGAATGATGTGAAATTGTGCTTCGTGCAACATAATTCTGGGTGCCATTTACAAACTATAAGTGCTAATGACTCCATTCCTTTTTGTGGTTGTAGGGGCTGTTGATTGGAGTACACTAAAACAAACCTGACCTCTCCTCGATATTCAGAAGCCAAGTAATGAGCCCACAAATGTGTAACTGGACTACTTCTTTAAACTGACACCAGATCCGGTGACCTTTGGGACATGGTTTGACCCCCTGTAGGAATGTGCGATCATCATGAAACGTTCAGATCACTTACAACTCAATAGATTCTACCTTCTTGTACCGTTTCAGCCTGATTGGACCTTGTTTTCACACAAATGGACCCAGAATGATGTGAAATTGTGCTTCGTGCAACATTATTCTGGGTGCCATTTACAAACCATAAGTGCTAATGACTCCATTCATTTTTGTGGTTGTAGGGGCTGTTGATTGGAGTACACTAAAACAAGCCTGACCTCTCTAGGACATTCAGAAGCCAAGTTATAAGCCCACAAATGTTGGTACTGGACTACTTCTTTAAAGTGACACCAGATCCGGTGACCTTTGGGACATGGTTTGACCCCCTACATGAATGTGCGATCATCATGAAACGTTCAGATCACTTACAACTCAATAGATTCTACCTTCTTGTAACGTTTCAATCTGATTGGACCTTGTTTTCACACAAATGGACCCAGAATGATGTGAAATTGTGCTTCGTGCAACATAATTCTGGGTGCCATTTAAAAACCATAAGTGCTAATGACTCCCTTCCTTTTCGTGGTTGTAGGGGCTAACCTGATCTCTCTAGGACATTCAGAAGCCAAGTTATAAGCCCACAAATGTGTAACTGGACTACCTCTTTAAATTGACACCAGATCCGGTGACCTTTGGGACATGGTTTGACCCCCTTAGGAAAGTGCTATCATCATGAAACGTTCATAGCACTTACAACTCAGTAGATTCTACCTTCCTGTAACGTTTCAGCCTGATTGGACCTTGTTTTCACACAAATGAACCCAGAATGATGTGAAATTGTGCTTTGTGCAACATAATTCTGGGTGCCATTTAAAAACCATAAGTGCTAATAACTCCATTCCTTTTTGGGGTAATGGGGGCTGTTAATTGGAGTACTCTAAAACAAACCTGACCTCTTTAGGATATTCAGAAGCCAAGTTACAAGCCCACAAATGTGTAACTGGACTACTTCTTTAAAGTGACACCAGGCCCGGGGACCTTTGGGACATGGTTTGACCCCCTATAGGAATGTGCGATCATCATGAAACGTTCAGATCACTTACAACTCAATAGATTATACCTTCCTGTAACGTTTCAGCCTGATTGGACCTTGTTTTCACACAAATGAACCCAGAATGATGTGAAATTGTGCTTCGTGCAACATAATTCTGGGTGCCATTTAAAAACCATAAGTGCTAATGACTCCTTTCCTTTTTGGGGTAATGGGGGCTGTTAATTGGAGTACTCTAAAACAAACCTGACCTCTCTAGGATATTCAGAAGCCAAGTTATAAGCCCAAAAATGTGTAACTGGACTACTTCTTTAAAGTGACACCAGATCCGATGACAATTTGGGACATGGTTTGACCCCCTATAGGAATGTGCGATCATCATGAAACGTTCAGATCACTTACAACTCAATAGATTCTACCTTCTTGTAACGTTTCAGCCTGATTGGACCTTGTTTTCACACAAATGGACCCAGAATGATGTGAAATTGTGCTTCGTGCAACATAATTCTGGGTGCCATTTAAAAACCATAAGTGCTAATGACTCCATTCTTTTTTGTGGTTGTAGGGGCTGTTGGTTGGAGTACACTAAAACAAACCTGATCTCTCTAGGACATTCAGAAGCCAAGTTATAAGCCCACAAATGTGTAACTGGACTACTTCTTTAAATTGACACCAGGTCCGGTGACCTTTGGGACATGGTTTGACCCCCTTAGGAAAGTGCTATCATCATGAAACGTTCAGATCACTTACAACTCATTAGATTCTACCTTCCTGTAACGTTTCAGCCTGATTGGACCTTGTTTTCACACAAATGGACCCAGAATGATGTGAAATAGTGCTTCCTGCAACATAATTCTGGGTGCCATTTACAAACCATAAGTGCTAATGACTCCATTCCTTTTTGTGGTTGTAGGGGCTGTTGATTGGAGTACACTAAAACAAACCTGATCTCTCTAGGACATTCAGAAGCCAAGTTATAAGCCCACAAATGTGTAACTGGACTACTTCTTTAAATTGACACCAGATCCGGTGACCTTTGGGACATGGTTTGACACCCTTAGGAAAGTGCCATCATCATGAAACGTTCAGATCACTTACAACTCAATAGATTCTACCTTCCTGTAACGTTTCAGCCTGATTGGACCTTGTTTTCACACAAATGAACCCAGAATGATGTGAAATTGTGCTTCGTGCAACATAATTCAGGGTGCCATTTACAAACCATAAGTGCTAATGACTCCATTCCTTTTTGTGGTTGTAGGGGCTTTTGATTGGAGTACACTAAAACAAACCTTACCTCTCTAGGACATTCAGAAGCCAAGTTATAAGCCCACAAAGCTGTAACTGGACTACTTCTTTAAAGTGACACCAGGCCCGGTGACCTTTGGGACATGGTTTTACCCCCTATAGGAATGTGCGATCATCTTGAAACGTTCAGATCACTTACAACTCAATAGATTCTACCTTCCTGTAACTTTTCAGCCTGATTGGACCTTGTTTTCACACAAATGAACCCAGAATGATGTGAAATTGTGCTTCGTGCAACATAATTCTGGGTGCCATTTAAAAACCATAAGTGCTAATGACTCCATTCCTTTTTGTGGTTGTAGGGGCTGTTGATTGGAGTATACTAAAACAAACCTGATCTCTCTAGGACATTCAGAAGCCACGTTATAAGCCCACAAATGTGTAACTGGACTACTTCTTTAAATTGACACCAGATCCGGTGACCTTTGGGACATGGTTTGACCCCCTGTAGGAATGTGCGATCATCATGAAACGTTCAGATCACTTACAACTCAATAGATTCTAACTTCTTGTACCGTTTCAGCCTGATTGGACCTTGTTTTCACACAAATGGACCCAGAATGATGTGAAATTGTGCTTCGTGCAACATTATTCTGGGTGCCATTTAAAAACCATAAGTGCTAATGACTCCATTCCTTTTTGGGGTAATGGGGGCTGTTAATTGGAGTACTCTAAAAGTTACAAGCCCACAAATGTGTAACTGGACTACTTCTTTAAAGTGACACCAGGCCCGGTGACCTTTGGGACATGGTTTGACCCCCTATAGGAATGTGCGATCATCATGAAACGTTCAGATCACTTACAACTCAATAGATTCTACCTTCCTGTAACGTTTCAGCCTGATTGGACCTTGTTTTCACACAAATGAACCCAGAAAGATGTGAAATTGTGCTTTGTGCAACATAATTCTGGGCCATTTAAAAACCATAAGTGCTAATGACTCCTTTCCTTTTTGGGCTAATGGGGGCTGTTAATTGGAGTACTCTAAAACAAACCTGACCTCTCTAGGATATTCAGAAGCCAAGTTATAAGCCCACAAATGTGTAACTGGACTACTTCTTTAAATTGACACCAGATCCGGTGACCTTTGCGACATGGTTTGACCCTCTTAGGAAAGGGCTATCATCATGAAACTTTCAGATCACTTACAACTCAATAGATTCTACCTTCCTGTAACGTTTCAGCCTGATTGGACCTTGTTTTCACACAAATGAACCCAGAATGATGTGAAATTGTGCTTCGTGCAACATAATTCTGGGTGCCATTTAAAAACCATAAGTGCTAATGACTCCATTCCTTTTTGTGGTTGTAGGGGCTGTTGATTGGAGTATACTAAAACAAACCTGATCTCTCTAGGACATTCAGAAGCCACGTTATAAGCCCACAAATGTGTAACTGGACTACTTCTTTAAATTGACACCAGATCCGGTGACCTTTGGGACATGGTTTGACCCCCTTAGTAAAGTGCTATCACAATGAAACGTTCAGATCACATACAACTCAACAGATTCTACCTTCCTGTAACGTTTCAGCCTGATTGGACCTTGTTTTCACACAAATGGACCCAGAATGATGTGAAATTGTGCTTCGTGCAACATAATTCTGGGTGCCATTTACAAACTATAAATGCTAATGACTCCATTCCTTTTTGTGGTTGTAGGGGCTGTTGATTGGAGTACACTAAAACAAACCTGACCTCTCTACGATATTCAGAAGCCAAGTAATGAGCCCACAAATGTGTAACTGGACTACTTCTTTAAAGTGACACCAGATCCGGTGACCTTTGGGACATGGTTTGACCCCCTGTAGGAATGTGCGATCATCATAAAACATTCAGATCACTTACAACTCAATAGATTCTACCTTCTTGTAACGTTTCAGCCTGATTGGACCTTGTTTTCACACAAATGGACCCAGAATGATGTGAAATTGTGCTTCGTGCAACATTATTCTGGGTGCCATTTAAAAACCATAAGTGCTAATGACTCCATTCCTTTTTGGGGTAATGGGGGCTGTTAATTGGAGTACTCTAAAAGTTACAAGCCCACAAATGTGTAACTGGACTACTTCTTTAAAGTGACACCAGGCCCGGTGACCTTTGGGACATGGTTTGACCCCCTATAGGAATGTGCGATCATCATGAAACGTTCAGATCACTTACAACTCAATAGATTCTACCTTCCTGTAACGTTTCAGCCTGATTGGACCTTGTTTTCACACAAATGAACCCAGAATGATGTGAAATTGTGCTTCGTGCAACATAATTCTGGGCCATTTAAAAACCATAAGTGCTAATGACTCCTTTCCTTTTTGGGCTAATGGGGGCTGTTAATTGGAGTACACTAAAACAAACCTAACCTCTCTAGGACATTCAGAAGCCAAGTTATAAGCCCACAAAGGTGTAACTGGACTACTTCTTTAACGTGACACCAGACCCTGTGACCTTTGGGACATGGTTTTACCCCCTATAGGAATGTGCGATCATCTTGAAACGTTCAGATCACTTACAACTCAACAGATACTACCTTCCTGTAACGTTTCAGCCTGATTGGACCTTGTTTTCACACAAATGGACCCAGAATGATGTGAAATTGTGCTTCGTGCAACATAATTCTGGGTGCCATTTACAAACCATAAGTTCTTATGACTTCATTCCTTTTTGTTGTTGTAGGGGCTGTTGATTGGAGTACATTAAAACAAACCTGATCTCTCTAGGAAATTCAGAAGCCAAGTTATAAGCCCACAAATGTGTAACTGGACTACTTCTTTAAATTGACACCAGATCCGGTGACCTTTGCGACATGGTTTGACCCCCTTAGGAAAGTGCTATCATCATGAAACGTTCAGATCACTTAAGACTCAATAGATTCTACCTTCCTGTAACGTTTCAGCCTGATTGGACCTTGTTTTCACACAAATGAACCCAGAATGATGTGAAATTGTGCTTCGTGCAACATAATTCTGGGTGCCATTTAAAAACCATAAGTGCTAATGACTCCATTCCTTTTTGTGGTTGTAGGGGCTGTTGATTGGAGTAAACTAAAACAAACCTGATCTCTCTAGGACATTCAGAAGCCACGTTATAAGCCCACAAATGTGTAACTGGACTACTTCTTTAAATTGACACCAGATCCGGTGACCTTTGGGACATGGTTTGACCCCCTATAGGAATGTGCGATCATCATGAAACGTTCAGATCACTTACAACTCAATAGATTCTACCTTCTTGTAACGTTTCAGCCTGATTGGACCTTGTTTTCACACAAATGGACCCAGAATGATGTGAAATTGTGCTTCGTGCAACATAATTCTGGGTGCCATTTACAAACCATAAGTGCTAATGACTCCATTCCTTTTTGTGGTTGTAGGGGCTGTTGATTGGAGTACACTAAAACAAGCCTGACCTCTCTAGGACATTCAGAAGCCAAGTTATAAGCCCACAAATGTTGGTACTGGACTACTTCTTTAAAGTGACACCAGATCCGGTGACCTTTGGGACATGGTTTGACCCCCTACAGGAATGTGCGATCATCATGAAACGTTCAGATCACTTACAACTCAATAGATTCTACCTTCTTGTAACGTTTCAGCCTGATTGGACCTTGTTTTCACACCAATGGACCCAGAATGATGTGAAATAGTGCTTCGTGCAACATAATTCTGGGTGCCATTTAAAAACCATAAGTGCTAATGACTCCATTCCTTTTTGTGGTTGTAGGGGCTCTTGATTGGAGTACACTAAAACAAACCTGATCGCTCTAGGACATTCAGAAGCCAAGTTATAAGCCCACAAATGTGCAACTGGACAACTTCTTTAAATTGACACCAGATCCGGTGACCTTTGGGACATGGTTTGACCCCCTTAGGAAAGTGCTATCATCATGAAACGTTCAGATCACTTACAACTCAATAAATTCTACCTTCCTGTAATGTTTCAGCCTGACTGGACCTTGTTTTCACACAAATGAACCCAGAATGATGTGAAATTGTGCTTTGTACAACATAATTCCTGGTGCCATTTAAAAACCATAAGTGCTAATGACTCCATTCCTTTTTGGGGTAATGGGGGCTGTTAATTGGAGTACTCTAAAACAAACCTGACCTCTCTAGGATATTCAGAAGCCAAGTTATAAGCCCAGAAATGTGTAACTGGACTACTTCTTTAAAGTGACACCAGATCCGGTGACATTTGGGACATGGTTTGACCCCCTATAGGAATGTGCGATCATCATGAAACGCTCAGATCACTTACAACTCAATAGATTCTACCTTCTTGTAACGTTTCAGCCTGATTGGACCTTGTTTTCACACAAATGGACCCAGAATGATGTGAAATTGTGCTTTGTGCGACATAATTCTGGGTGCCATTTACAAACCATAAGTGCTAATGACTCCCTTCCTTTTTGTGGTTTAGGGGCTAACCTGATCTCTCTAGGACATTCAGAAGCCAAGTTATAAGCCCACAAATGTGTAACTGGACTACTTCTTTAAATTGACACCAGATCCGGTGACCTTTGGGACATGGTTTGACCCCCTTAGGAAAGTGCTATCATCATGAAATGTTCATATCACTTACAACTCAATAGATTCTACCTTCCTGTAACGTTTCAGCCTGATTGGACCTTGTTTTCACACAAATGAACCCAGAATGTTTTGAAATTGTGCTTCGTGCAACATAATTCTGGGTGCCATTTAAAAACCATAAGTGCTAATGACTCCATTCCTTTTAGGGGTAATGGGGGCTGTTAATTGGAGTACTCTAAAAGTTATAAGCCCACAAAGGTGTAACTGGACTACTTTTTTAAAGTGACACCAGGCCCGGTGAACTTTGGGACATGGTTTGACCCCCTATAGGAATATGCGATCATCATGAAACGTTCAGATCACTTACAACTCAATAGATTCTACCTTCTTGCAACGTTTCAGCCTGAATGGACCTTGTTTTCACACAAATGGACCCAGAATGATGTGAAATTGTGCTTCGTGCAACATAATTCTGGTTGCCATTTACAAATCATAAGTGCTAATGACTCCATTCCTTTTTGGGATAATGGGGGCTGTTAATTGGAGTACTCTAAAACAAACGTGACCTCTCTAGGATATTCAGAAGCCAAGTTATAAGCCCACAAATGTGTAACTGGACTACTTCTTTAAAGTGACACCAGATCCGGTGACCTTTGGGACATGGTTTGACCCCCTATAAGAATGTGCGATCATCATGAAACGTTCAGATCACTTACAACTCAATAGATTCTACCTTCTTGTAACGTTTCAGCCTGATTGGACCTTGTTTTCACACAAATGGACCCAGAATGATGTGAAATTGTGCTTCGTGCAACATAATTCTGGGTGCCATTTAAAAACCATAAGTGCTAATGACTCCATTCCTTTTTGTGGTTGTAGGGGCTGTTGGTTGGAGTACACTAAAACAAACCTGATCTCTCTAGGACATTCAGAAGCCAAGTTATAAGCCCACAAATGTGTAGCTGGACTACTTCTTTAAATTGACACCAGGTCAGGTGACCTTTGGGACATGGTTTGACCCCCTTAGGAAAGTGCCATCATCATGAAACGTTCAGATCACTTACAACTCAATATATTCTACCTTCCTGTAACGTTTCAGCCTGATTGGACCTTGTTTTCACACAAATGAACCCAGATTGATGTGAAATTGTGCTTCGTGCAACATAATTCTGGGTGCCATTTACAAACCATAAGTGCTAATGACTCCATTCCTTTTTGTGGTTGTAGGGGCTTTTGATTGGAGTACACTAAAACAAACCTAACCTCTCTAGGACATTCAGAAGCCAAGTTATAAGCCCACAAAGGTGTAACTGGACTACTTCTTTAAAGTGACACCAGGCCCTGTGACCTTTGGGACATGGTTTTACCCCCTATAGGAATGTGCGATCATCTTGAAACGTTCAGATCAATTACAACTCAACAGATTCTAACTTCCTGTAACGTTTCAGCCTGATTGGACCTTGTTTTCACACAAATGGACCCAGAATGATGTGAAATTGTGCTTCGTGCAACATAATTCTGGGTGCCATTTACAAACCATAAGTTCTAATGACTCCATTCCTTTTTGTTGTTGTAGGGGCTGTTGATTGGAGTACATTAAAACAAACCTGATCTCTCTAGGACATTCAGAAGCCAAGTTATAAGCCCACAAATGTGTAACTGGACTACTTCTTTAAATTGACACCAGATCCGGTGACCTTTGCGACATGGTTTGACCCTCTTAGGAAAGTGCTATCATCATGAAACGTTCAGATGACTTAAGACTCAATAGATTCTACCTTCCTGTAACGTTTCAGCCTGATTGGACCTTGTTTTCACACAAATGAACCCAGAATGATGTGAAATTGTGCTTTGTGCAACATAATTCTGGGTGCCATTTAAAAATCATAAGTGCTAATGACTCCATTCCTTTTTGTGG